>NC_092879.1:31377750-31671349 GCF_028372415.1 Notamacropus eugenii | reverse complement strand
GAAACCTGGCTAGCCCAGTGTCAGAGGACCAAGAAGATCCTAGGATGAAATGTGTCAAGGCCTTCAAAGACTTTAGAGCCAGACCCCCCCAGTGGTGATGGGAGGGTGAAACAGAGACCTAGTGAGCTTCAGGGGACTGTATGTGATTATGGAGAATTTCCAAAACCTAGAAGTAGGAAGGCCTCAAGACTTTGGAACTTTGAATCCCTCCCAGATAGCTCCTTGAAACTGAGACCTAGTTAGCCAAAGGACCATTGCAAGACCAGCCAGTCAGATGCAAGGAAGAAAAGTGACTAGTCCTGCAGGGGCTTTAGAGTCCAAGCACTTCATGTGCCTCAAGAGGATGCTTTGTCCTAAAGAGCTGGATAGAAAAGTGTAACATCACTCAAAACCTACTGGGATTAAAAATGTCGACTGTTTCAGTGGTTTAGGGACAGACCCCCTATGGTGTTCTTAGAGGACCATGAAGACAAGGGAGTATGAAGGATCTGATGGTTATCACCTGCAGGTTCCTAGGCCTGGAAAAAAAAAAAAAAAAAGTGGCTCTTACGTGAAACAAAGGTAGCAGCCATTCCATGGACTCTGCCTGAAACTGAGTCCTCGAGTGCAGTATGATCCCTGTATGTGCACCCACAAGTGCCAAAGGACAAAAGGGACAAATCTTTAAGTGTCCTCAGAATCCAAACCCTTGATGAGATTCTAACAGAAACTGAGGCCTAGAAACCTGGATAACTCAGTGTCAGATAACTCAGAAGACGCTTGGATTAGAAATGTCAAGGCCTTCCAAGGCTTTAGACCTCGACCCCCTGCCGTGAAGGAGGGGTGAAACGGAGGGGACTAGGAAGCTTCAGGGTACTGCACGTGATGAGGCAGAATTTCCACAACCTATCAGTAGGAAGGCCTCAGCACCTTTTATACTACAAGGTCCTCCCAGGCATCTCCCTGAAACTGAGACCTACTTAGCCAAAGGACCATGGCAGGATCAGCCAGTTGGAGGCAAGGAATAAACATGAGCAGTCCTTGAGGAGCTTTAGAGTCCAAGCACTTCATGGGCCTCTAAAGGAAAATAACTCCTAGAGAGTAAGACCGCAAGGGTAACATCGTTCACAACCTCCTGGGACCAAAATGATCAAGGCGCTGAATGGCGTGAGACCCGAAACCCCATTGTGAGTGTAGGAGTTCAGGAGGGCAAGGGGGCCTGAGGCACCTGGATGTCATCACCTACAGGACCCTGGGCCTGCAGCAAAGAGGACCTGAAGGGCATTTCTACTAGGGTCTCCTCCATGCACTGTGCCTCCAGCTGAGGCCTGGAGAGCAGACTGCGCATTGTATGTGCACCCACAGGTGTCCAAGGACACAACTAGCAAGTCCTTCAGGGTCCTCAGAATCCCAACCCTTTCTGTGACCCCAAAGGAAAGTAAGTCCCAGACGACTGCATGGCCCAGTGTAAGATGAGGACCAAGATCCTAGGATTCATAATGTCAAGGCCTTCAAAGGCTTTAGAGGCAGATGCCCTGCTGTGATGTTGGGTGAAACAGAGGCCTAGGGAGCTTCAGGGGACTGTATGTGATCACCCAGAATTTCCTAAACCTAGAGGGAGGAAAGCCTAAGGACCATTTTTCTTACAAGGCCCTCCCAGGTATCTCCCTGCAACTGAGACCCAGTTAGCCAAAGGACCACTGCAAGATCAGCCAGTGGGATGGAAGGAATAATCGTGACTAGTCCTCCAGGGGCTTTAGAATGCAAGCACTTCCAGTGCCTCCAACGGAAAACACTTCCCAGACAACTGGACCTCCCGTGTAACATCATTCACAACCTCCTGGGACCAAAATGATCAAGGCACTGAATGGCCTTCGAGCCACACTCCCCACTGTGAGTGTAGGGGGAAATGAGAGCAAGGCAGCCAGAGGCACCAGCATCATCCCCTGCAGGATCCTAGGCCTAGAACAAAGAGGAAATGAAGGGCATTGGTAGGACTAGGGGCCCCTCTTTGCACTCTGCTTCACACTAGGGCCTAGACAGCAGAATGCCCATTGTAGGTGCACCCGCAGGTGTCTAAGGACAGAAGTTAGAAGTCTTTCAGGGTCCTCAGAATTCAAACCTTTCATATCGCTCTAAAGGAAAGTGAGTCCTAGAAGGCTGGACAGCCCTTTGTAAGATGACTAAGGTGATGCTGGAATTAACAATGTCAAGGCTTGGAAACATGTGAGAGGCAGATCCTGTGCGGTGAAGTTGGGTGAAACAGAGGCCTAGGGAGCTTCAGGGCACTGTTTGTGATCAAGCCTCATTTCCTCAACCTGGAGGGAAGAAGGCCTGAACACCATTTGTCCTTCCAGGTCCTCCCAGGTATCTCCCTGAAAGTGAGACCCAGTTGGCCCAATGACCAGTGCAAGAGCAGCCAGAGGGATCCAAGTACTAAACAGGACCAGTCCTGAAGAGGCCTTAAGGGCCAAGCATTTCATGTGCCTCACAAAGAAACTTTGTCCTAAAGAGCTGGATGGAAAAGTGTATCACCACTCACAATGTACTCAGATCAAAAATACGGAGGCACTCGATGACTTTAGAGACACATCCCCTCCTGTGAGTGCAGAGGAAAATGAGGGCAAGGCAGCCTGAGGCACCTGAAGCTCATCACCTACAGGATCCTAGGCCTGGAGCAAGGAGGACCTTAGCAGCCCATCCTTGCACTATTCCACAAAATTAAGGCCCAGAGAGGACAAGGACAACTGCGTTTGCACCCAAAAGGGTCTAAGGAGAAAAATGACGAGTCTTTCAGGGTCCTCAGAATCCAAAGCCTTTATGTGATTGAAAAGGAAACTGAGTCCTAGAGAGGTGGAAAGAGAAGGGTAATATCACTCACAACCTCCTGGGATCAAAAAGATCAAGGTATTCAATCTCTTTAGAGCCAAACTCCCTACTGCGAGTGGAGGAGAAAATGAAGGAAAGGACTCCTGAGGCATCTGAATAGCATCCCCTATAGGTTGCTCGGCCTGGAGCAAAGAGGACCTGAAGGGCATTTGTACTAGCGACCCCTCCTTTCACTCTGCCTCAAACTGAGGCCTAGAGAGTCGAATAACCATTGTATGTGCACTTGCAAACCTGCAAAGTCCAAGAAAACAAGGCTTTCAAGGTCCTCGGAATCCACAAACATTATGTCACTGCAAAGGACCCTGAGGCCTAGAATGATGGATGGATAGCCCCATGCAAGATGACCCAAAGATCCTTGGATTAAAAATGTCAAGACCACCAAAGGATTAAGGATCCAGACTGCTGCTGTGAAGTCAGGAGGAACAGAGGAATAGGGGCCTGCAGGGAACTCTGTGTGATCAAGCAGAATTTCCTAAACCTACAGGTATAATGGCCTCAAGACCATTTATCCCACAAGGCCCTGCCAGGCATCTCCCTGAAGAGACCCTAGTCATCCCAGAATGACCACTGGAAGGTCAGCCAGTCGGATGCAAGGAACAAACATGACTAGTCCTCAAGGGGTTTTAGAGTCCAAGCGCTTCGTGTGACTCTAAATGAAAATGAGTCCTGGAGAGCTGGGCCACAAGTGTAACATCATTCACAGCCTCCTCAGATCCAAATTATCAAGACATTGAATGGCTTTAGGGCCAAACCCCCAACTAGGAGGATAGGGGAAAATGAAGACAAGGGAGAATGAGGGATCTGAATGTGATCACCAACAGATTCCTGGACATGGAGCCAGCTGGAGATCAATGGTGGTTATACTACTGGCCTGTCCAACGACTGTGCCTGAAATTGAGTCTGGGAGAACAAAATGACCATTGTACGTGCACCCAGAAATGTCAAAGGACAAAAGGGACGTATCTTTAAGGGTCCTCAGAATCCAAACCCTTTCTGTGACTCTCCAGGAAACTGAGACCTTGAATGGTTGATAGCCTTGTGTCAGATGACTAAGGAGATCCCAGGATGAATAATTGGCCTTCAAAGGCTTGAGAGGCGTACCCACTGCGGTGAAATTTGCTGAAACAGAGGCCTAGGGAGCTTCAGGGGACTCTTTGTGATCATGCCGAATTTCCTCAACGTAGAGATTAGAAGACCTGAGGACATTTGTTCCTACAAGACCCTCCCAGGTATCTTCCTGAAACTGGGACCTGGTTAGCCAAACAATTATTGCAAGATGAGCCAGATGGATCCCAGGAATAAACATTCCTAGTGCTTGAGATGCCTTACAGTCCAGGCATTTCATGTGGCTGTAAAGGAAACTGAGTCCTAATGAGCTGGATAGACACGAGAAATATCACTCACAATCTCCTTGGATCAAAAATGTCAAGGCATTTAACGGCTTTAGAGTCAGACCCCCTACTGTGATGCCAGGCGGGGCAGAGGGAAATGAGGACAAGGGCGTTTGAGGGATGTGAATGTGATCACCTACGGGTTCCCAGTCCTCGAGGCAACTGGATATCGATGGCAAATATGCCCCTGTCCAGGGACTGTGCCTGAAATTGAATCCTGGAGAGCAGAAGGACCACTGCATGTGGTCATGCAAGTATCTCAGGACAAAAATGACAAGTCTTTCAGGGTCCTCAGAATCCAAACCCTTTATGAGATTCTAACAGAAACAGAGTCCCGGAAACCTGGCTAGCCCAGTGTCAGAGGACCAAGAAGATCCTAGGATGAAATGTGTCAAGGCCTTCAAAGACTTTAGAGCCAGACCCCCCCAGTGGTGATGGGAGGGTGAAACAGAGACCTAGTGAGCTTCAGGGGACTGTATGTGATTATGGAGAATTTCCAAAACCTAGAAGTAGGAAGGCCTCAAGACTTTGGAACTTTGAATCCCTCCCAGATAGCTCCTTGAAACTGAGACCTAGTTAGCCAAAGGACCATTGCAAGACCAGCCAGTCAGATGCAAGGAAGAAAAGTGACTAGTCCTGCAGGGGCTTTAGAGTCCAAGCACTTCATGTGCCTCAAGAGGATGCTTTGTCCTAAAGAGCTGGATAGAAAAGTGTAACATCACTCAAAACCTACTGGGATTAAAAATGTCGACTGTTTCAGTGGTTTAGGGACAGACCCCCTATGGTGTTCTTAGAGGACCATGAAGACAAGGGAGTATGAAGGATCTGATGGTTATCACCTGCAGGTTCCTAGGCCTGGAAAAAAAAAAAAAAAAAGTGGCTCTTACGTGAAACAAAGGTAGCAGCCATTCCATGGACTCTGCCTGAAACTGAGTCCTCGAGTGCAGTATGATCCCTGTATGTGCACCCACAAGTGCCAAAGGACAAAAGGGACAAATCTTTAAGTGTCCTCAGAATCCAAACCCTTGATGAGATTCTAACAGAAACTGAGGCCTAGAAACCTGGATAACTCAGTGTCAGATAACTCAGAAGACGCTTGGATTAGAAATGTCAAGGCCTTCCAAGGCTTTAGACCTCGACCCCCTGCCGTGAAGGAGGGGTGAAACGGAGGGGACTAGGAAGCTTCAGGGTACTGCACGTGATGAGGCAGAATTTCCACAACCTATCAGTAGGAAGGCCTCAGCACCTTTTATACTACAAGGTCCTCCCAGGCATCTCCCTGAAACTGAGACCTACTTAGCCAAAGGACCATGGCAGGATCAGCCAGTTGGAGGCAAGGAATAAACATGAGCAGTCCTTGAGGAGCTTTAGAGTCCAAGCACTTCATGGGCCTCTAAAGGAAAATAACTCCTAGAGGGTAAGACCGCAAGGGTAACATCGTTCACAACCTCCTGGGACCAAAATGATCAAGGCGCTGAATGGCGTGAGACCCGAAACCCCATTGTGAGTGTAGGAGTTCAGGAGGGCAAGGGGGCCTGAGGCACCTGGATGTCATCACCTACAGGACCCTGGGCCTGCAGCAAAGAGGACCTGAAGGGCATTTCTACTAGGGTCTCCTCCATGCACTGTGCCTCCAGCTGAGGCCTGGAGAGCAGACTGCGCATTGTATGTGCACCCACAGGTGTCCAAGGACACAACTAGCAAGTCCTTCAGGGTCCTCAGAATCCCAACCCTTTCTGTGACCCCAAAGGAAAGTAAGTCCCAGACGACTGCATGGCCCAGTGTAAGATGAGGACCAAGATCCTAGGATTCATAATGTCAAGGCCTTCAAAGGCTTTAGAGGCAGATGCCCTGCTGTGATGTTGGGTGAAACAGAGGCCTAGGGAGCTTCAGGGGACTGTATGTGATCACCCAGAATTTCCTAAACCTAGAGGGAGGAAAGCCTAAGGACCATTTTTCTTACAAGGCCCTCCCAGGTATCTCCCTGCAACTGAGACCCAGTTAGCCAAAGGACCACTGCAAGATCAGCCAGTGGGATGGAAGGAATAATCGTGACTAGTCCTCCAGGGGCTTTAGAATGCAAGCACTTCCAGTGCCTCCAACGGAAAACACTTCCCAGACAACTGGACCTCCCGTGTAACATCATTCACAACCTCCTGGGACCAAAATGATCAAGGCACTGAATGGCCTTCGAGCCACACTCCCCACTGTGAGTGTAGGGGGAAATGAGAGCAAGGCAGCCAGAGGCACCAGCATCATCCCCTGCAGGATCCTAGGCCTAGAACAAAGAGGAAATGAAGGGCATTGGTAGGACTAGGGGCCCCTCTTTGCACTCTGCTTCACACTAGGGCCTAGACAGCAGAATGCCCATTGTAGGTGCACCCGCAGGTGTCTAAGGACAGAAGTTAGAAGTCTTTCAGGGTCCTCAGAATTCAAACCTTTCATATCGCTCTAAAGGAAAGTGAGTCCTAGAAGGCTGGACAGCCCTTTGTAAGATGACTAAGGTGATGCTGGAATTAACAATGTCAAGGCTTGGAAACATGTGAGAGGCAGATCCTGTGCGGTGAAGTTGGGTGAAACAGAGGCCTAGGGAGCTTCAGGGCACTGTTTGTGATCAAGCCTCATTTCCTCAACCTGGAGGGAAGAAGGCCTGAACACCATTTGTCCTTCCAGGTCCTCCCAGGTATCTCCCTGAAAGTGAGACCCAGTTGGCCCAATGACCAGTGCAAGAGCAGCCAGAGGGATCCAAGTACTAAACAGGACCAGTCCTGAAGAGGCCTTAAGGGCCAAGCATTTCATGTGCCTCACAAAGAAACTTTGTCCTAAAGAGCTGGATGGAAAAGTGTATCACCACTCACAATGTACTCAGATCAAAAATACGGAGGCACTCGATGACTTTAGAGACACATCCCCTCCTGTGAGTGCAGAGGAAAATGAGGGCAAGGCAGCCTGAGGCACCTGAAGCTCATCACCTACAGGATCCTAGGCCTGGAGCAAGGAGGACCTTAGCAGCCCATCCTTGCACTATTCCACAAAATTAAGGCCCAGAGAGGACAAGGACAACTGCGTTTGCACCCAAAAGGGTCTAAGGAGAAAAATGACGAGTCTTTCAGGGTCCTCAGAATCCAAAGCCTTTATGTGATTGAAAAGGAAACTGAGTCCTAGAGAGGTGGAAAGAGAAGGGTAATATCACTCACAACCTCCTGGGATCAAAAAGATCAAGGTATTCAATCTCTTTAGAGCCAAACTCCCTACTGCGAGTGGAGGAGAAAATGAAGGAAAGGACTCCTGAGGCATCTGAATAGCATCCCCTATAGGTTGCTCGGCCTGGAGCAAAGAGGACCTGAAGGGCATTTGTACTAGCGACCCCTCCTTTCACTCTGCCTCAAACTGAGGCCTAGAGAGTCGAATAACCATTGTATGTGCACTTGCAAACCTGCAAAGTCCAAGAAAACAAGGCTTTCAAGGTCCTCGGAATCCACAAACATTATGTCACTGCAAAGGACCCTGAGGCCTAGAATGATGGATGGATAGCCCCATGCAAGATGACCCAAAGATCCTTGGATTAAAAATGTCAAGACCACCAAAGGATTAAGGATCCAGACTGCTGCTGTGAAGTCAGGAGGAACAGAGGAATAGGGGCCTGCAGGGAACTCTGTGTGATCAAGCAGAATTTCCTAAACCTACAGGTATAATGGCCTCAAGACCATTTATCCCACAAGGCCCTGCCAGGCATCTCCCTGAACCTGAGACCTAGTCATCCAGATGACCACTGGAAGGTCAGCCAGTCGGATGCAAGGAACAAACATGACTAGTCCTCAAGGGGTTTTAGAGTCCAAGCGCTTCGTGTGACTCTAAATGAAAATGAGTCCTGGAGAGCTGGGCCACAAGTGTAACATCATTCACAGCCTCCTCAGATCCAAATTATCAAGACATTGAATGGCTTTAGGGCCAAACCCCCAACTAGGAGGATAGGGGAAAATGAAGACAAGGGAGAATGAGGGATCTGAATGTGATCACCAACAGATTCCTGGACATGGAGCCAGCTGGAGATCAATGGTGGTTATACTACTGGCCTGTCCAACGACTGTGCCTGAAATTGAGTCTGGGAGAACAAAATGACCATTGTACGTGCACCCAGAAATGTCAAAGGACAAAAGGGACGTATCTTTAAGGGTCCTCAGAATCCAAACCCTTTCTGTGACTCTCCAGGAAACTGAGACCTTGAATGGTTGATAGCCTTGTGTCAGATGACTAAGGAGATCCCAGGATGAATAATTGGCCTTCAAAGGCTTGAGAGGCGTACCCACTGCGGTGAAATTTGCTGAAACAGAGGCCTAGGGAGCTTCAGGGGACTCTTTGTGATCATGCCGAATTTCCTCAACGTAGAGATTAGAAGACCTGAGGACATTTGTTCCTACAAGACCCTCCCAGGTATCTTCCTGAAACTGGGACCTGGTTAGCCAAACAATTATTGCAAGATGAGCCAGATGGATCCCAGGAATAAACATTCCTAGTGCTTGAGATGCCTTACAGTCCAGGCATTTCATGTGGCTGTAAAGGAAACTGAGTCCTAATGAGCTGGATAGACACGAGAAATATCACTCACAATCTCCTTGGATCAAAAATGTCAAGGCATTTAACGGCTTTAGAGTCAGACCCCCTACTGTGATGCCAGGCGGGGCAGAGGGAAATGAGGACAAGGGCGTTTGAGGGATGTGAATGTGATCACCTACGGGTTCCCAGTCCTCGAGGCAACTGGATATCGATGGCAAATATGCCCCTGTCCAGGGACTGTGCCTGAAATTGAATCCTGGAGAGCAGAAGGACCACTGCATGTGGTCATGCAAGTATCTCAGGACAAAAATGACAAGTCTTTCAGGGTCCTCAGAATCCAAACCCTTTATGAGATTCTAACAGAAACAGAGTCCCGGAAACCTGGCTAGCCCAGTGTCAGAGGACCAAGAAGATCCTAGGATGAAATGTGTCAAGGCCTTCAAAGACTTTAGAGCCAGACCCCCCCAGTGGTGATGGGAGGGTGAAACAGAGACCTAGTGAGCTTCAGGGGACTGTATGTGATTATGGAGAATTTCCAAAACCTAGAAGTAGGAAGGCCTCAAGACTTTGGAACTTTGAATCCCTCCCAGATAGCTCCTTGAAACTGAGACCTAGTTAGCCAAAGGACCATTGCAAGACCAGCCAGTCAGATGCAAGGAAGAAAAGTGACTAGTCCTGCAGGGGCTTTAGAGTCCAAGCACTTCATGTGCCTCAAGAGGATGCTTTGTCCTAAAGAGCTGGATAGAAAAGTGTAACATCACTCAAAACCTACTGGGATTAAAAATGTCGACTGTTTCAGTGGTTTAGGGACAGACCCCCTATGGTGTTCTTAGAGGACCATGAAGACAAGGGAGTATGAAGGATCTGATGGTTATCACCTGCAGGTTCCTAGGCCTGGAAAAAAAAAAAAAAAAGTGGCTCTTACGTGAAACAAAGGTAGCAGCCATTCCATGGACTCTGCCTGAAACTGAGTCCTCGAGTGCAGTATGATCCCTGTATGTGCACCCACAAGTGCCAAAGGACAAAAGGGACAAATCTTTAAGTGTCCTCAGAATCCAAACCCTTGATGAGATTCTAACAGAAACTGAGGCCTAGAAACCTGGATAACTCAGTGTCAGATAACTCAGAAGACGCTTGGATTAGAAATGTCAAGGCCTTCCAAGGCTTTAGACCTCGACCCCCTGCCGTGAAGGAGGGGTGAAACGGAGGGGACTAGGAAGCTTCAGGGTACTGCACGTGATGAGGCAGAATTTCCACAACCTATCAGTAGGAAGGCCTCAGCACCTTTTATACTACAAGGTCCTCCCAGGCATCTCCCTGAAACTGAGACCTACTTAGCCAAAGGACCATGGCAGGATCAGCCAGTTGGAGGCAAGGAATAAACATGAGCAGTCCTTGAGGAGCTTTAGAGTCCAAGCACTTCATGGGCCTCTAAAGGAAAATAACTCCTAGAGGGTAAG
Source organism: Notamacropus eugenii (assembly GCF_028372415.1). Taxonomy (NCBI): domain Eukaryota; kingdom Metazoa; phylum Chordata; class Mammalia; order Diprotodontia; family Macropodidae; genus Notamacropus; species Notamacropus eugenii. The sequence continues at coordinate 31,661,073 of NC_092879.1, read as the reverse complement.
ACCGCAAGGGTAACATCGTTCACAACCTCCTGGGACCAAAATGATCAAGGCGCTGAATGGCGTGAGACCCGAAACCCCATTGTGAGTGTAGGAGTTCAGGAGGGCAAGGGGGCCTGAGGCACCTGGATGTCATCACCTACAGGACCCTGGGCCTGCAGCAAAGAGGACCTGAAGGGCATTTCTACTAGGGTCTCCTCCATGCACTGTGCCTCCAGCTGAGGCCTGGAGAGCAGACTGCGCATTGTATGTGCACCCACAGGTGTCCAAGGACACAACTAGCAAGTCCTTCAGGGTCCTCAGAATCCCAACCCTTTCTGTGACCCCAAAGGAAAGTAAGTCCCAGACGACTGCATGGCCCAGTGTAAGATGAGGACCAAGATCCTAGGATTCATAATGTCAAGGCCTTCAAAGGCTTTAGAGGCAGATGCCCTGCTGTGATGTTGGGTGAAACAGAGGCCTAGGGAGCTTCAGGGGACTGTATGTGATCACCCAGAATTTCCTAAACCTAGAGGGAGGAAAGCCTAAGGACCATTTTTCTTACAAGGCCCTCCCAGGTATCTCCCTGCAACTGAGACCCAGTTAGCCAAAGGACCACTGCAAGATCAGCCAGTGGGATGGAAGGAATAATCGTGACTAGTCCTCCAGGGGCTTTAGAATGCAAGCACTTCCAGTGCCTCCAACGGAAAACACTTCCCAGACAACTGGACCTCCCGTGTAACATCATTCACAACCTCCTGGGACCAAAATGATCAAGGCACTGAATGGCCTTCGAGCCACACTCCCCACTGTGAGTGTAGGGGGAAATGAGAGCAAGGCAGCCAGAGGCACCAGCATCATCCCCTGCAGGATCCTAGGCCTAGAACAAAGAGGAAATGAAGGGCATTGGTAGGACTAGGGGCCCCTCTTTGCACTCTGCTTCACACTAGGGCCTAGACAGCAGAATGCCCATTGTAGGTGCACCCGCAGGTGTCTAAGGACAGAAGTTAGAAGTCTTTCAGGGTCCTCAGAATTCAAACCTTTCATATCGCTCTAAAGGAAAGTGAGTCCTAGAAGGCTGGACAGCCCTTTGTAAGATGACTAAGGTGATGCTGGAATTAACAATGTCAAGGCTTGGAAACATGTGAGAGGCAGATCCTGTGCGGTGAAGTTGGGTGAAACAGAGGCCTAGGGAGCTTCAGGGCACTGTTTGTGATCAAGCCTCATTTCCTCAACCTGGAGGGAAGAAGGCCTGAACACCATTTGTCCTTCCAGGTCCTCCCAGGTATCTCCCTGAAAGTGAGACCCAGTTGGCCCAATGACCAGTGCAAGAGCAGCCAGAGGGATCCAAGTACTAAACAGGACCAGTCCTGAAGAGGCCTTAAGGGCCAAGCATTTCATGTGCCTCACAAAGAAACTTTGTCCTAAAGAGCTGGATGGAAAAGTGTATCACCACTCACAATGTACTCAGATCAAAAATACGGAGGCACTCGATGACTTTAGAGACACATCCCCTCCTGTGAGTGCAGAGGAAAATGAGGGCAAGGCAGCCTGAGGCACCTGAAGCTCATCACCTACAGGATCCTAGGCCTGGAGCAAGGAGGACCTTAGCAGCCCATCCTTGCACTATTCCACAAAATTAAGGCCCAGAGAGGACAAGGACAACTGCGTTTGCACCCAAAAGGGTCTAAGGAGAAAAATGACGAGTCTTTCAGGGTCCTCAGAATCCAAAGCCTTTATGTGATTGAAAAGGAAACTGAGTCCTAGAGAGGTGGAAAGAGAAGGGTAATATCACTCACAACCTCCTGGGATCAAAAAGATCAAGGTATTCAATCTCTTTAGAGCCAAACTCCCTACTGCGAGTGGAGGAGAAAATGAAGGAAAGGACTCCTGAGGCATCTGAATAGCATCCCCTATAGGTTGCTCGGCCTGGAGCAAAGAGGACCTGAAGGGCATTTGTACTAGCGACCCCTCCTTTCACTCTGCCTCAAACTGAGGCCTAGAGAGTCGAATAACCATTGTATGTGCACTTGCAAACCTGCAAAGTCCAAGAAAACAAGGCTTTCAAGGTCCTCGGAATCCACAAACATTATGTCACTGCAAAGGACCCTGAGGCCTAGAATGATGGATGGATAGCCCCATGCAAGATGACCCAAAGATCCTTGGATTAAAAATGTCAAGACCACCAAAGGATTAAGGATCCAGACTGCTGCTGTGAAGTCAGGAGGAACAGAGGAATAGGGGCCTGCAGGGAACTCTGTGTGATCAAGCAGAATTTCCTAAACCTACAGGTATAATGGCCTCAAGACCATTTATCCCACAAGGCCCTGCCAGGCATCTCCCTGAACCTGAGACCTAGTCATCCAGATGACCACTGGAAGGTCAGCCAGTCGGATGCAAGGAACAAACATGACTAGTCCTCAAGGGGTTTTAGAGTCCAAGCGCTTCGTGTGACTCTAAATGAAAATGAGTCCTGGAGAGCTGGGCCACAAGTGTAACATCATTCACAGCCTCCTCAGATCCAAATTATCAAGACATTGAATGGCTTTAGGGCCAAACCCCCAACTAGGAGGATAGGGGAAAATGAAGACAAGGGAGAATGAGGGATCTGAATGTGATCACCAACAGATTCCTGGACATGGAGCCAGCTGGAGATCAATGGTGGTTATACTACTGGCCTGTCCAACGACTGTGCCTGAAATTGAGTCTGGGAGAACAAAATGACCATTGTACGTGCACCCAGAAATGTCAAAGGACAAAAGGGACGTATCTTTAAGGGTCCTCAGAATCCAAACCCTTTCTGTGACTCTCCAGGAAACTGAGACCTTGAATGGTTGATAGCCTTGTGTCAGATGACTAAGGAGATCCCAGGATGAATAATTGGCCTTCAAAGGCTTGAGAGGCGTACCCACTGCGGTGAAATTTGCTGAAACAGAGGCCTAGGGAGCTTCAGGGGACTCTTTGTGATCATGCCGAATTTCCTCAACGTAGAGATTAGAAGACCTGAGGACATTTGTTCCTACAAGACCCTCCCAGGTATCTTCCTGAAACTGGGACCTGGTTAGCCAAACAATTATTGCAAGATGAGCCAGATGGATCCCAGGAATAAACATTCCTAGTGCTTGAGATGCCTTACAGTCCAGGCATTTCATGTGGCTGTAAAGGAAACTGAGTCCTAATGAGCTGGATAGACACGAGAAATATCACTCACAATCTCCTCGGATCAAAAATGTCAAGGCATTTAACGGCTTTAGAGTCAGACCCCCTACTGTGATGCCAGGCGGGGCAGAGGGAAATGAGGACAAGGGCGTTTGAGGGATGTGAATGTGATCACCTACGGGTTCCCAGTCCTCGAGGCAACTGGATATCGATGGCAAATATGCCCCTGTCCAGGGACTGTGCCTGAAATTGAATCCTGGAGAGCAGAAGGACCACTGCATGTGGTCATGCAAGTATCTCAGGACAAAAATGACAAGTCTTTCAGGGTCCTCAGAATCCAAACCCTTTATGAGATTCTAACAGAAACAGAGTCCCGGAAACCTGGCTAGCCCAGTGTCAGAGGACCAAGAAGATCCTAGGATGAAATGTGTCAAGGCCTTCAAAGACTTTAGAGCCAGACCCCCCCAGTGGTGATGGGAGGGTGAAACAGAGACCTAGTGAGCTTCAGGGGACTGTATGTGATTATGGAGAATTTCCAAAACCTAGAAGTAGGAAGGCCTCAAGACTTTGGAACTTTGAATCCCTCCCAGATAGCTCCTTGAAACTGAGACCTAGTTAGCCAAAGGACCATTGCAAGACCAGCCAGTCAGATGCAAGGAAGAAAAGTGACTAGTCCTGCAGGGGCTTTAGAGTCCAAGCACTTCATGTGCCTCAAGAGGATGCTTTGTCCTAAAGAGCTGGATAGAAAAGTGTAACATCACTCAAAACCTACTGGATTAAAATGTCGACTGTTTCAGTGGTTTAGGGACAGACCCCCTATGGTGTTCTTAGAGGACCATGAAGACAAGGGAGTATGAAGGATCTGATGGTTATCACCTGCAGGTTCCTAGGCCTGGAAAAAAAAAAAAAAAAGTGGCTCTTACGTGAAACAAAGGTAGCAGCCATTCCATGGACTCTGCCTGAAACTGAGTCCTCGAGTGCAGTATGATCCCTGTATGTGCACCCACAAGTGCCAAAGGACAAAAGGGACAAATCTTTAAGTGTCCTCAGACTCCAAACCCTTGATGAGATTCTAAACAGAAACTGAGGCCTAGAAACCTGGATAACTCAGTGTCAGATAACTCAGAAGACGCTTGGATTAGAAATGTCAAGGCCTTCCAAGGCTTTAGACCTCGACCCCCCCCGTGAAGGAGGGGTGAAACGGAGGGGACTAGGAAGCTTCAGGGTACTGCACGTGATGAGGCAGAATTTCCACAACCTATCAGTAGGAAGGCCTCAGCACCTTTTATACTACAAGGTCCTCCCAGGCATCTCCCTGAAACTGAGACCTACTTAGCCAAAGGACCATGGCAGGATCAGCCAGTTGGAGGCAAGGAATAAACATGAGCAGTCCTTGAGGAGCTTTAGAGTCCAAGCACTTCATGGGCCTCTAAAGGAAAATAACTCCTAGAGGGTAAGACCGCAAGGGTAACATCGTTCACCAACCTCCTGGGACCAAAATGATCAAGGCGCTGAATGGCGTGAGACCCGAAACCCCATTGTGAGTGTAGGAGTTCAGGAGGGCAAGGGGGCCTGAGGCACCTGGATGTCATCACCTACAGGACCTGGGCCTGCAGCAAAGAGGACCTGAAGGGCATTTCTACTAGGGTCTCCTCCATGCACTGTGCCTCCAGCTGAGGCCTGGAGAGCAGACTGCGCATTGTATGTGCACCCACAGGTGTCCAAGGACACAACTAGCAAGTCCTTCAGGGTCCTCAGAATCCCAACCCTTTCTGTGACCCCAAAGGAAAGTAAGTCCCAGACGACGGCATGGCCCAGTGTAAGATGAGGACCAAGATCCTAGGATTCATAATGTCAAGGCCTTCAAAGGCTTTAGAGGCAGATGCCCTGCTGTGATGTTGGGTTGAAACAGAGGCCTAGGGAGCTTCAGGGGACTGTATGTGATCACCCAGAATTTCCTAAACCTAGAGGGAGGAAAGCCTAAGGACCATTTTTCTTACAAGGCCTCCCAGGTATCTCCCTGCAACTGAGACCCAGTTAGCCAAAGGACCACTGCAAGATCAGCCAGTGGGATGGAAGGAATAATCGTGACTAGTCCTCCAGGGGCTTTAGAATGCAAGCACTTCCAGTGCCTCCAACGGAAAACACTTCCCAGACAACTGGACCTCCCGTGTACATCATTCACAACCTCCTGGGACCAAAATGATCAAGGCACTGAATGGCCTTCTGAGCCACACTCCCCACTGTGAGTGTAGGGGGAAATGAGAGCAAGGCAGCCAGAGGCACCAGCATCATCCCCTGCAGGATCCTAGGCCTAGAACAAAGAGGAAATGAAGGGCATTGGTAGGACTAGGGGACCCTCTTTGCACTCTGCTTCACACTAGGGCCTAGACAGCAGAATGCCCATTGTAGGTGCACCCGCAGGTGTCTAAGGACAGAAGTTAGAAGTCTTTCAGGGTCCTCAGAATTCAAACCTTTCATATCGCTCTAAAGGAAAGTGAGTCCTAGAAGGCTGGACAGCCCTTTGTAAGATGACTAAGGTGATGCTGGAATTAACAATGTCAAGGCTTGGAAACATGTGAGAGGCAGATCCTGTGCGGTGAAGTTGGGTGAAACAGAGGCCTAGGGAGCTTCAGGGCACTGTTTGTGATCAAGCCTCATTTCCTCAACCTGGAGGGAAGAAGGCCTGAACACCAATTTGTCCTTCCAGGTCCTCCCAGGTATCTCCCTGAAAGTGAGACCCAGTTGGCCCAATGACCAGTGCAAGAGCAGCCAGAGGGATCCAAGTACTAAACAGGACCAGTCCTGAAGAGGCCTTAAGGGCCAAGCATTTCATGTGCCTCACAAAGAAACTTTGTCCTAAAGAGCTGGATGGAAAAGTGTATCACCACTCACAATGTACTCAGATCAAAAATACGGAGGCACTCGATGACTTTAGAGACACATCCCCTCCTGTGAGTGCAGAGGAAAATGAGGGCAAGGCAGCCCTGAGGCACCTGAAGCTCATCACCTACAGGATCCTAGGCCTGGAGCAAGGAGGACCTTAGCAGCCCATCCTTGCACTATTCCACAAAATTAAGGCCCAGAGAGGACAAGGACAACTGCGTTTGCACCCAAAAGGGTCTAAGGAGAAAAATGACGAGTCTTTCAGGGTCCTCAGAATCCAAAGCCTTTATGTGATTGAAAAGGAAACTGAGTCCTAGAGAGGTGGAAAGAGAAGGGTAATATCACTCACAACCTCCTGGGATCAAAAAGATCAAGGTATTCAATCTCTTTAGAGCCAAACTCCCTACTGCGAGTGGAGGAGAAAATGAAGGAAAGGACTCCTGAGGCATCTGAATAGCATCCCCTATAGGTTGCTCGGCCTGGAGCAAAGAGGACCTGAAGGGCATTTGTACTAGCGACCCCTCCTTTCACTCTGCCTCAAACTGAGGCCTAGAGAGTCGAATAACCATTGTATGTGCACTTGCAAACCTGCAAAGTCCAAGAAAACAAGGCTTTCAAGGTCCTCGGAATCCACAAACATTATGTCACTGCAAAGGACCCTGAGGCCTAGAATGATGGATGGATAGCCCCATGCAAGATGACCCAAAGATCCTTGGATTAAAAATGTCAAGACCACCAAAGGATTAAGGATCCAGACTGCTGCTGTGAAGTCAGGAGGAACAGAGGAATAGGGGCCTGCAGGGAACTCTGTGTGATCAAGCAGAATTTCCTAAACCTACAGGTATAATGGCCTCAAGACCATTTATCCCACAAGGCCCTGCCAGGCATCTCCCTGAACCTGAGACCTAGTCATCCAGATGACCACTGGAAGGTCAGCCAGTCGGATGCAAGGAACAAACATGACTAGTCCTCAAGGGGTTTTAGAGTCCAAGCGCTTCGTGTGACTCTAAATGAAAATGAGTCCTGGAGAGCTGGGCCACAAGTGTAACATCATTCACAGCCTCCTCAGATCCAAATTATCAAGACATTGAATGGCTTTAGGGCCAAACCCCCAACTAGGAGGATAGGGGAAAATGAAGACAAGGGAGAATGAGGGATCTGAATGTGATCACCAACAGATTCCTGGACATGGAGCCAGCTGGAGATCAATGGTGGTTATACTACTGGCCTGTCCAACGACTGTGCCTGAAATTGAGTCTGGGAGAACAAAATGACCATTGTACGTGCACCCAGAAATGTCAAAGTACAAAAGGGACGTATCTTTAAGGGTCCTCAGAATCCAAACCCTTTCTGTGACTCTCCAGGAAACTGAGACCTTGAATGGTTGATAGCCTTGTGTCAGATGACTAAGGAGATCCCAGGATGAATAATTGGCCTTCAAAGGCTTGAGAGGCGTACCCACTGCGGTGAAATTTGCTGAAACAGAGGCCTAGGGAGCTTCAGGGGACTCTTTGTGATCATGCCGAATTTCCTCAACGTAGAGATTAGAAGACCTGAGGACATTTGTTCCTACAAGACCCTCCCAGGTATCTTCCTGAAACTGGGACCTGGTTAGCCAAACAATTATTGCAAGATGAGCCAGATGGATCCCAGGAATAAACATTCCTAGTGCTTGAGATGCCTTACAGTCCAGGCATTTCATGTGGCTGTAAAGGAAACTGAGTCCTAATGAGCTGGATAGACACGAGAAATATCACTCACAATCTCCTCGGATCAAAAATGTCAAGGCATTTAACGGCTTTAGAGTCAGACCCCCTACTGTGATGCCAGGCGGGGCAGAGGGAAATGAGGACAAGGGCGTTTGAGGGATGTGAATGTGATCACCTACGGGTTCCCAGTCCTCGAGGCAACTGGATATCGATGGCAAATATGCCCCTGTCCAGGGACTGTGCCTGAAATTGAATCCTGGAGAGCAGAAGGACCACTGCATGTGGTCATGCAAGTATCTCAGGACAAAAATGACAAGTCTTTCAGGGTCCTCAGAATCCAAACCCTTTATGAGATTCTAACAGAAACAGAGTCCCGGAAACCTGGCTAGCCCAGTGTCAGAGGACCAAGAAGATCCTAGGATGAAATGTGTCAAGGCCTTCAAAGACTTTAGAGCCAGACCCCCCCAGTGGTGATGGGAGGGTGAAACAGAGACCTAGTGAGCTTCAGGGGACTGTATGTGATTATGGAGAATTTCCAAAACCTAGAAGTAGGAAGGCCTCAAGACTTTGGAACTTTGAATCCCTCCCAGATAGCTCCTTGAAACTGAGACCTAGTTAGCCAAAGGACCATTGCAAGACCAGCCAGTCAGATGCAAGGAAGAAAAGTGACTAGTCCTGCAGGGGCTTTAGAGTCCAAGCACTTCATGTGCCTCAAGAGGATGCTTTGTCCTAAAGAGCTGGATAGAAAAGTGTAACATCACTCAAAACCTACTGGGATTAAAAATGTCGACTGTTTCAGTGGTTTAGGGACAGACCCCCTATGGTGTTCTTAGAGGACCATGAAGACAAGGGAGTATGAAGGATCTGATGGTTATCACCTGCAGGTTCCTAGGCCTGGAAAAAAAAAAAAAAAAGTGGCTCTTACGTGAAACAAAGGTAGCAGCCATTCCATGGACTCTGCCTGAAACTGAGTCCTCGAGTGCAGTATGATCCCTGTATGTGCACCCACAAGTGCCAAAGGACAAAAGGGACAAATCTTTAAGTGTCCTCAGAATCCAAACCCTTGATGAGATTCTAACAGAAACTGAGGCCTAGAAACCTGGATAACTCAGTGTCAGATAACTCAGAAGACGCTTGGATTAGAAATGTCAAGGCCTTCCAAGGCTTTAGACCTCGACCCCCTGCCGTGAAGGAGGGGTGAAACGGAGGGGACTAGGAAGCTTCAGGGTACTGCACGTGATGAGGCAGAATTTCCACAACCTATCAGTAGGAAGGCCTCAGCACCTTTTATACTACAAGGTCCTCCCAGGCATCTCCCTGAAACTGAGACCTACTTAGCCAAAGGACCATGGCAGGATCAGCCAGTTGGAGGCAAGGAATAAACATGAGCAGTCCTTGAGGAGCTTTAGAGTCCAAGCACTTCATGGGCCTCTAAAGGAAAATAACTCCTAGAGGGTAAGACCGCAAGGGTAACATCGTTCACAACCTCCTGGGACCAAAATGATCAAGGCGCTGAATGGCGTGAGACCCGAAACCCCATTGTGAGTGTAGGAGTTCAGGAGGGCAAGGGGGCCTGAGGCACCTGGATGTCATCACCTACAGGACCCTGGGCCTGCAGCAAAGAGGACCTGAAGGGCATTTCTACTAGGGTCTCCTCCATGCACTGTGCCTCCAGCTGAGGCCTGGAGAGCAGACTGCGCATTGTATGTGCACCCACAGGTGTCCAAGGACACAACTAGCAAGTCCTTCAGGGTCCTCAGAATCCCAACCCTTTCTGTGACCCCAAAGGAAAGTAAGTCCCAGACGACGGCATGGCCCAGTGTAAGATGAGGACCAAGATCCTAGGATTCATAATGTCAAGGCCTTCAAAGGCTTTAGAGGCAGATGCCCTGCTGTGATGTTGGGTGAAACAGAGGCCTAGGGAGCTTCAGGGGACTGTATGTGATCACCCAGAATTTCCTAAACCTAGAGGGAGGAAAGCCTAAGGACCATTTTTCTTACAAGGCCCTCCCAGGTATCTCCCTGCAACTGAGACCCAGTTAGCCAAAGGACCACTGCAAGATCAGCCAGTGGGATGGAAGGAATAATCGTGACTAGTCCTCCAGGGGCTTTAGAATGCAAGCACTTCCAGTGCCTCCAACGGAAAACACTTCCCAGACAACTGGACCTCCCGTGTAACATCATTCACAACCTCCTGGGACCAAAATGATCAAGGCACTGAATGGCCTTCGAGCCACACTCCCCACTGTGAGTGTAGGGGGAAATGAGAGCAAGGCAGCCAGAGGCACCAGCATCATCCCCTGCAGGATCCTAGGCCTAGAACAAAGAGGAAATGAAGGGCATTGGTAGGACTAGGGGCCCCTCTTTGCACTCTGCTTCACACTAGGGCCTAGACAGCAGAATGCCCATTGTAGGTGCACCCGCAGGTGTCTAAGGACAGAAGTTAGAAGTCTTTCAGGGTCCTCAGAATTCAAACCTTTCATATCGCTCTAAAGGAAAGTGAGTCCTAGAAGGCTGGACAGCCCTTTGTAAGATGACTAAGGTGATGCTGGAATTAACAATGTCAAGGCTTGGAAACATGTGAGAGGCAGATCCTGTGCGGTGAAGTTGGGTGAAACAGAGGCCTAGGGAGCTTCAGGGCACTGTTTGTGATCAAGCCTCATTTCCTCAACCTGGAGGGAAGAAGGCCTGAACACCATTTGTCCTTCCAGGTCCTCCCAGGTATCTCCCTGAAAGTGAGACCCAGTTGGCCCAATGACCAGTGCAAGAGCAGCCAGAGGGATCCAAGTACTAAACAGGACCAGTCCTGAAGAGGCCTTAAGGGCCAAGCATTTCACGTGCCTCACAAAGAAACTTTGTCCTAAAGAGCTGGATGGAAAAGTGTATCACCACTCACAATGTACTCAGATCAAAAATACGGAGGCACTCGATGACTTTAGAGACACATCCCCTCCTGTGAGTGCAGAGGAAAATGAGGGCAAGGCAGCCTGAGGCACCTGAAGCTCATCACCTACAGGATCCTAGGCCTGGAGCAAGGAGGACCTTAGCAGCCCATCCTTGCACTATTCCACAAAATTAAGGCCCAGAGAGGACAAGGACAACTGCGTTTGCACCCAAAAGGGTCTAAGGAGAAAAATGACGAGTCTTTCAGGGTCCTCAGAATCCAAAGCCTTTATGTGATTGAAAAGGAAACTGAGTCCTAGAGAGGTGGAAAGAGAAGGGTAATATCACTCACAACCTCCTGGGATCAAAAAGATCAAGGTATTCAATCTCTTTAGAGCCAAACTCCCTACTGCGAGTGGAGGAGAAAATGAAGGAAAGGACTCCTGAGGCATCTGAATAGCATCCCCTATAGGTTGCTCGGCCTGGAGCAAAGAGGACCTGAAGGGCATTTGTACTAGCGACCCCTCCTTTCACTCTGCCTCAAACTGAGGCCTAGAGAGTCGAATAACCATTGTATGTGCACTTGCAAACCTGCAAAGTCCAAGAAAACAAGGCTTTCAAGGTCCTCGGAATCCACAAACATTATGTCACTGCAAAGGACCCTGAGGCCTAGAATGATGGATGGATAGCCCCATGCAAGATGACCCAAAGATCCTTGGATTAAAAATGTCAAGACCACCAAAGGATTAAGGATCCAGACTGCTGCTGTGAAGTCAGGAGGAACAGAGGAATAGGGGCCTGCAGGGAACTCTGTGTGATCAAGCAGAATTTCCTAAACCTACAGGTATAATGGCCTCAAGACCATTTATCCCACAAGGCCCTGCCAGGCATCTCCCTGAACCTGAGACCTAGTCATCCAGATGACCACTGGAAGGTCAGCCAGTCGGATGCAAGGAACAAACATGACTAGTCCTCAAGGGGTTTTAGAGTCCAAGCGCTTCGTGTGACTCTAAATGAAAATGAGTCCTGGAGAGCTGGGCCACAAGTGTAACATCATTCACAGCCTCCTCAGATCCAAATTATCAAGACATTGAATGGCTTTAGGGCCAAACCCCCAACTAGGAGGATAGGGGAAAATGAAGACAAGGGAGAATGAGGGATCTGAATGTGATCACCAACAGATTCCTGGACATGGAGCCAGCTGGAGATCAATGGTGATTATACTACTGGCCTGTCCAACGACTGTGCCTGAAATTGAGTCTGGGAGAACAAAATGACCATTGTACGTGCACCCAGAAATGTCAAAGGACAAAAGGGACGTATCTTTAAGGGTCCTCAGAATCCAAACCCTTTCTGTGACTCTCCAGGAAACTGAGACCTTGAATGGTTGATAGCCTTGTGTCAGATGACTAAGGAGATCCCAGGATGAATAATTGGCCTTCAAAGGCTTGAGAGGCGTACCCACTGCGGTGAAATTTGCTGAAACAGAGGCCTAGGGAGCTTCAGGGGACTCTTTGTGATCATGCCGAATTTCCTCAACGTAGAGATTAGAAGACCTGAGGACATTTGTTCCTACAAGACCCTCCCAGGTATCTTCCTGAAACTGGGACCTGGTTAGCCAAACAATTATTGCAAGATGAGCCAGATGGATCCCAGGAATAAACATTCCTAGTGCTTGAGATGCCTTACAGTCCAGGCATTTCATGTGGCTGTAAAGGAAACTGAGTCCTAATGAGCTGGATAGACACGAGAAATATCACTCACAATCTCCTCGGATCAAAAATGTCAAGGCATTTAACGGCTTTAGAGTCAGACCCCCTACTGTGATGCCAGGCGGGGCAGAGGGAAATGAGGACAAGGGCGTTTGAGGGATGTGAATGTGATCACCTACGGGTTCCCAGTCCTCGAGCCAACTGGATATCGATGGCAAATATGCCCCTGTCCAGGGACTGTGCCTGAAATTGAATCCTGGAGAGCAGAAGGACCACTGCATGTGGTCATGCAAGTATCTCAGGACAAAAATGACAAGTCTTTCAGGGTCCTCAGAATCCAAACCCTTTATGAGATTCTAACAGAAACAGAGTCCCGGAAACCTGGCTAGCCCAGTGTCAGAGGACCAAGAAGATCCTAGGATGAAATGTGTCAAGGCCTTCAAAGACTTTAGAGCCAGACCCCCCCAGTGGTGATGGGAGGGTGAAACAGAGACCTAGTGAGCTTCAGGGGACTGTATGTGATTATGGAGAATTTCCAAAACCTAGAAGTAGGAAGGCCTCAAGACTTTGGAACTTTGAATCCCTCCCAGATAGCTCCTTGAAACTGAGACCTAGTTAGCCAAAGGACCATTGCAAGACCAGCCAGTCAGATGCAAGGAAGAAAAGTGACTAGTCCTGCAGGGGCTTTAGAGTCCAAGCACTTCATGTGCCTCAAGAGGATGCTTTGTCCTAAAGAGCTGGATAGAAAAGTGTAACATCACTCAAAACCTACTGGGATTAAAAATGTCGACTGTTTCAGTGGTTTAGGGACAGACCCCCTATGGTGTTCTTAGAGGACCATGAAGACAAGGGAGTATGAAGGATCTGATGGTTATCACCTGCAGGTTCCTAGGCCTGGAAAAAAAAAAAAAAAAAAGTGGCTCTTACGTGAAACAAAGGTAGCAGCCATTCCATGGACTCTGCCTGAAACTGAGTCCTCGAGTGCAGTATGATCCCTGTATGTGCACCCACAAGTGCCAAAGGACAAAAGGGACAAATCTTTAAGTGTCCTCAGAATCCAAACCCTTGATGAGATTCTAACAGAAACTGAGGCCTAGAAACCTGGATAACTCAGTGTCAGATAACTCAGAAGACGCTTGGATTAGAAATGTCAAGGCCTTCCAAGGCTTTAGACCTCGACCCCCTGCCGTGAAGGAGGGGTGAAACGGAGGGGACTAGGAAGCTTCAGGGTACTGCACGTGATGAGGCAGAATTTCCACAACCTATCAGTAGGAAGGCCTCAGCACCTTTTATACTACAAGGTCCTCCCAGGCATCTCCCTGAAACTGAGACCTACTTAGCCAAAGGACCATGGCAGGATCAGCCAGTTGGAGGCAAGGAATAAACATGAGCAGTCCTTGAGGAGCTTTAGAGTCCAAGCACTTCATGGGCCTCTAAAGGAAAATAACTCCTAGAGGGTAAGACCGCAAGGGTAACATCGTTCACAACCTCCTGGGACCAAAATGATCAAGGCGCTGAATGGCGTGAGACCCGAAACCCCATTGTGAGTGTAGGAGTTCAGGAGGGCAAGGGGGCCTGAGGCACCTGGATGTCATCACCTACAGGACCCTGGGCCTGCAGCAAAGAGGACCTGAAGGGCATTTCTACTAGGGTCTCCTCCATGCACTGTGCCTCCAGCTGAGGCCTGGAGAGCAGACTGCGCATTGTATGTGCACCCACAGGTGTCCAAGGACACAACTAGCAAGTCCTTCAGGGTCCTCAGAATCCCAACCCTTTCTGTGACCCCAAAGGAAAGTAAGTCCCAGACGACTGCATGGCCCAGTGTAAGATGAGGACCAAGATCCTAGGATTCATAATGTCAAGGCCTTCAAAGGCTTTAGAGGCAGATGCCCTGCTGTGATGTTGGGTGAAACAGAGGCCTAGGGAGCTTCAGGGGACTGTATGTGATCACCCAGAATTTCCTAAACCTAGAGGGAGGAAAGCCTAAGGACCATTTTTCTTACAAGGCCCTCCCAGGTATCTCCCTGCAACTGAGACCCAGTTAGCCAAAGGACCACTGCAAGATCAGCCAGTGGGATGGAAGGAATAATCGTGACTAGTCCTCCAGGGGCTTTAGAATGCAAGCACTTCCAGTGCCTCCAACGGAAAACACTTCCCAGACAACTGGACCTCCCGTGTAACATCATTCACAACCTCCTGGGACCAAAATGATCAAGGCACTGAATGGCCTTCGAGCCACACTCCCCACTGTGAGTGTAGGGGGAAATGAGAGCAAGGCAGCCAGAGGCACCAGCATCATCCCCTGCAGGATCCTAGGCCTAGAACAAAGAGGAAATGAAGGGCATTGGTAGGACTAGGGGCCCCTCTTTGCACTCTGCTTCACACTAGGGCCTAGACAGCAGAATGCCCATTGTAGGTACACCCGCAGGTGTCTAAGGACAGAAGTTAGAAGTCTTTCAGGGTCCTCAGAATTCAAACCTTTCATATCGCTCTAAAGGAAAGTGAGTCCTAGAAGGCTAGACAGCCCTTTGTAAGATGACTAAGGTGATGCTGGAATTAACAATGTCAAGGCTTGGAAACATGTGAGAGGCAGATCCTGTGCGGTGAAGTTGGGTGAAACAGAGGCCTAGGGAGCTTCAGGGCACTGTTTGTGATCAAGCCTCATTTCCTCAACCTGGAGGGAAGAAGGCCTGAACACCATTTGTCCTTCCAGGTCCTCCCAGGTATCTCCCTGAAAGTGAGACCCAGTTGGCCCAATGACCAGTGCAAGAGCAGCCAGAGGGATCCAAGTACTAAACAGGACCAGTCCTGAAGAGGCCTTAAGGGCCAAGCATTTCACGTGCCTCACAAAGAAACTTTGTCCTAAAGAGCTGGATGGAAAAGTGTATCACCACTCACAATGTACTCAGATCAAAAATACGGAGGCCCTCGATGACTTTAGAGACACATCCCCTCCTGTGAGTGCAGAGGAAAATGAGGGCAAGGCAGCCTGAGGCACCTGAAGCTCATCACCTACAGGATCCTAGGCCTGGAGCAAGGAGGACCTTAGCAGCCCATCCTTGCACTATTCCACAAAATTAAGGCCCAGAGAGGACAAGGACAACTGCGTTTGCACCCAAAAGGGTCTAAGGAGAAAAATGACGAGTCTTTCAGGGTCCTCAGAATCCAAAGCCTTTATGTGATTGAAAAGGAAACTGAGTCCTAGAGAGGTGGAAAGAGAAGGGTAATATCACTCACAACCTCCTGGGATCAAAAAGATCAAGGTATTCAATCTCTTTAGAGCCAAACTCCCTACTGCGAGTGGAGGAGAAAATGAAGGAAAGGACTCCTGAGGCATCTGAATAGCATCCCCTATAGGTTGCTCGGCCTGGAGCAAAGAGGACCTGAAGGGCATTTGTACTAGCGACCCCTCCTTTCACTCTGCCTCAAACTGAGGCCTAGAGAGTCGAATAACCATTGTATGTGCACTTGCAAACCTGCAAAGTCCAAGAAAACAAGGCTTTCAAGGTCCTCGGAATCCACAAACATTATGTCACTGCAAAGGACCCTGAGGCCTAGAATGATGGATGGATAGCCCCATGCAAGATGACCCAAAGATCCTTGGATTAAAAATGTCAAGACCACCAAAGGATTAAGGATCCAGACTGCTGCTGTGAAGTCAGGAGGAACAGAGGAATAGGGGCCTGCAGGGAACTCTGTGTGATCAAGCAGAATTTCCTAAACCTACAGGTATAATGGCCTCAAGACCATTTATCCCACAAGGCCCTGCCAGGCATCTCCCTGAACCTGAGACCTAGTCATCCAGATGACCACTGGAAGGTCAGCCAGTCGGATGCAAGGAACAAACATGACTAGTCCTCAAGGGGTTTTAGAGTCCAAGCGCTTCGTGTGACTCTAAATGAAAATGAGTCCTGGAGAGCTGGGCCACAAGTGTAACATCATTCACAGCCTCCTCAGATCCAAATTATCAAGACATTGAATGGCTTTAGGGCCAAACCCCCAACTAGGAGGATAGGGGAAAATGAAGACAAGGGAGAATGAGGGATCTGAATGTGATCACCAACAGATTCCTGGACATGGAGCCAGCTGGAGATCAATGGTGATTATACTACTGGCCTGTCCAACGACTGTGCCTGAAATTGAGTCTGGGAGAACAAAATGACCATTGTACGTGCACCCAGAAATGTCAAAGGACAAAAGGGACGTATCTTTAAGGGTCCTCAGAATCCAAACCCTTTCTGTGACTCTCCAGGAAACTGAGACCTTGAATGGTTGATAGCCTTGTGTCAGATGACTAAGGAGATCCCAGGATGAATAATTGGCCTTCAAAGGCTTGAGAGGCGTACCCACTGCGGTGAAATTTGCTGAAACAGAGGCCTAGGGAGCTTCAGGGGACTCTTTGTGATCATGCCGAATTTCCTCAACGTAGAGATTAGAAGACCTGAGGACATTTGTTCCTACAAGACCCTCCCAGGTATCTTCCTGAAACTGGGACCTGGTTAGCCAAACAATTATTGCAAGATGAGCCAGATGGATCCCAGGAATAAACATTCCTAGTGCTTGAGATGCCTTACAGTCCAGGCATTTCATGTGGCTGTAAAGGAAACTGAGTCCTAATGAGCTGGATAGACACGAGAAATATCACTCACAATCTCCTCGGATCAAAAATGTCAAGGCATTTAACGGCTTTAGAGTCAGACCCCCTACTGTGATGCCAGGCGGGGCAGAGGGAAATGAGGACAAGGGCGTTTGAGGGATGTGAATGTGATCACCTACGGGTTCCCAGTCCTCGAGCCAACTGGATATCGATGGCAAATATGCCCCTGTCCAGGGACTGTGCCTGAAATTGAATCCTGGAGAGCAGAAGGACCACTGCATGTGGTCATGCAAGTATCTCAGGACAAAAATGACAAGTCTTTCAGGGTCCTCAGAATCCAAACCCTTTATGAGATTCTAACAGAAACAGAGTCCCGGAAACCTGGCTAGCCCAGTGTCAGAGGACCAAGAAGATCCTAGGATGAAATGTGTCAAGGCCTTCAAAGACTTTAGAGCCAGACCCCCCCAGTGGTGATGGGAGGGTGAAACAGAGACCTAGTGAGCTTCAGGGGACTGTATGTGATTATGGAGAATTTCCAAAACCTAGAAGTAGGAAGGCCTCAAGACTTTGGAACTTTGAATCCCTCCCAGATAGCTCCTTGAAACTGAGACCTAGTTAGCCAAAGGACCATTGCAAGACCAGCCAGTCAGATGCAAGGAAGAAAAGTGACTAGTCCTGCAGGGGCTTTAGAGTCCAAGCACTTCATGTGCCTCAAGAGGATGCTTTGTCCTAAAGAGCTGGATAGAAAAGTGTAACATCACTCAAAACCTACTGGGATTAAAAATGTCGACTGTTTCAGTGGTTTAGGGACAGACCCCCTATGGTGTTCTTAGAGGACCATGAAGACAAGGGAGTATGAAGGATCTGATGGTTATCACCTGCAGGTTCCTAGGCCTGGAAAAAAAAAAAAAAAAAAGTGGCTCTTACGTGAAACAAAGGTAGCAGCCATTCCATGGACTCTGCCTGAAACTGAGTCCTCGAGTGCAGTATGATCCCTGTATGTGCACCCACAAGTGCCAAAGGACAAAAGGGACAAATCTTTAAGTGTCCTCAGAATCCAAACCCTTGATGAGATTCTAACAGAAACTGAGGCCTAGAAACCTGGATAACTCAGTGTCAGATAACTCAGAAGACGCTTGGATTAGAAATGTCAAGGCCTTCCAAGGCTTTAGACCTCGACCCCCTGCCGTGAAGGAGGGGTGAAACGGAGGGGACTAGGAAGCTTCAGGGTACTGCACGTGATGAGGCAGAATTTCCACAACCTATCAGTAGGAAGGCCTCAGCACCTTTTATACTACAAGGTCCTCCCAGGCATCTCCCTGAAACTGAGACCTACTTAGCCAAAGGACCATGGCAGGATCAGCCAGTTGGAGGCAAGGAATAAACATGAGCAGTCCTTGAGGAGCTTTAGAGTCCAAGCACTTCATGGGCCTCTAAAGGAAAATAACTCCTAGAGGGTAAGACCGCAAGGGTAACATCGTTCACAACCTCCTGGGACCAAAATGATCAAGGCGCTGAATGGCGTGAGACCCGAAACCCCATTGTGAGTGTAGGAGTTCAGGAGGGCAAGGGGGCCTGAGGCACCTGGATGTCATCACCTACAGGACCCTGGGCCTGCAGCAAAGAGGACCTGAAGGGCATTTCTACTAGGGTCTCCTCCATGCACTGTGCCTCCAGCTGAGGCCTGGAGAGCAGACTGCGCATTGTATGTGCACCCACAGGTGTCCAAGGACACAACTAGCAAGTCCTTCAGGGTCCTCAGAATCCCAACCCTTTCTGTGACCCCAAAGGAAAGTAAGTCCCAGACGACTGCATGGCCCAGTGTAAGATGAGGACCAAGATCCTAGGATTCATAATGTCAAGGCCTTCAAAGGCTTTAGAGGCAGATGCCCTGCTGTGATGTTGGGTGAAACAGAGGCCTAGGGAGCTTCAGGGGACTGTATGTGATCACCCAGAATTTCCTAAACCTAGAGGGAGGAAAGCCTAAGGACCATTTTTCTTACAAGGCCCTCCCAGGTATCTCCCTGCAACTGAGACCCAGTTAGCCAAAGGACCACTGCAAGATCAGCCAGTGGGATGGAAGGAATAATCGTGACTAGTCCTCCAGGGGCTTTAGAATGCAAGCACTTCCAGTGCCTCCAACGGAAAACACTTCCCAGACAACTGGACCTCCCGTGTAACATCATTCACAACCTCCTGGGACCAAAATGATCAAGGCACTGAATGGCCTTCGAGCCACACTCCCCACTGTGAGTGTAGGGGGAAATGAGAGCAAGGCAGCCAGAGGCACCAGCATCATCCCCTGCAGGATCCTAGGCCTAGAACAAAGAGGAAATGAAGGGCATTGGTAGGACTAGGGGCCCCTCTTTGCACTCTGCTTCACACTAGGGCCTAGACAGCAGAATGCCCATTGTAGGTGCACCCGCAGGTGTCTAAGGACAGAAGTTAGAAGTCTTTCAGGGTCCTCAGAATTCAAACCTTTCATATCGCTCTAAAGGAAAGTGAGTCCTAGAAGGCTCGACAGCCCTTTGTAAGATGACTAAGGTGATGCTGGAATTAACAATGTCAAGGCTTGGAAACATGTGAGAGGCAGATCCTGTGCGGTGAAGTTGGGTGAAACAGAGGCCTAGGGAGCTTCAGGGCACTGTTTGTGATCAAGCCTCATTTCCTCAACCTGGAGGGAAGAAGGCCTGAACACCATTTGTCCTTCCAGGTCCTCCCAGGTATCTCCCTGAAAGTGAGACCCAGTTGGCCCAATGACCAGTGCAAGAGCAGCCAGAGGGATCCAAGTACTAAACAGGACCAGTCCTGAAGAGGCCTTAAGGGCCAAGCATTTCACGTGCCTCACAAAGAAACTTTGTCCTAAAGAGCTGGATGGAAAAGTGTATCACCACTCACAATGTACTCAGATCAAAAATACGGAGGCACTCGATGACTTTAGAGACACATCCCCTCCTGTGAGTGCAGAGGAAAATGAGGGCAAGGCAGCCTGAGGCACCTGAAGCTCATCACCTACAGGATCCTAGGCCTGGAGCAAGGAGGACCTTAGCAGCCCATCCTTGCACTATTCCACAAAATTAAGGCCCAGAGAGGACAAGGACAACTGCGTTTGCACCCAAAAGGGTCTAAGGAGAAAAATGACGAGTCTTTCAGGGTCCTCAGAATCCAAAGCCTTTATGTGATTGAAAAGGAAACTGAGTCCTAGAGAGGTGGAAAGAGAAGGGTAATATCACTCACAACCTCCTGGGATCAAAAAGATCAAGGTATTCAATCTCTTTAGAGCCAAACTCCCTACTGCGAGTGGAGGAGAAAATGAAGGAAAGGACTCCTGAGGCATCTGAATAGCATCCCCTATAGGTTGCTCGGCCTGGAGCAAAGAGGACCTGAAGGGCATTTGTACTAGCGACCCCTCCTTTCACTCTGCCTCAAACTGAGGCCTAGAGAGTCGAATAACCATTGTATGTGCACTTGCAAACCTGCAAAGTCCAAGAAAACAAGGCTTTCAAGGTCCTCGGAATCCACAAACATTATGTCACTGCAAAGGACCCTGAGGCCTAGAATGATGGATGGATAGCCCCATGCAAGATGACCCAAAGATCCTTGGATTAAAAATGTCAAGACCACCAAAGGATTAAGGATCCAGACTGCTGCTGTGAAGTCAGGAGGAACAGAGGAATAGGGGCCTGCAGGGAACTCTGTGTGATCAAGCAGAATTTCCTAAACCTACAGGTATAATGGCCTCAAGACCATTTATCCCACAAGGCCCTGCCAGGCATCTCCCTGAACCTGAGACCTAGTCATCCAGATGACCACTGGAAGGTCAGCCAGTCGGATGCAAGGAACAAACATGACTAGTCCTCAAGGGGTTTTAGAGTCCAAGCGCTTCGTGTGACTCTAAATGAAAATGAGTCCTGGAGAGCTGGGCCACAAGTGTAACATCATTCACAGCCTCCTCAGATCCAAATTATCAAGACATTGAATGGCTTTAGGGCCAAACCCCCAACTAGGAGGATAGGGGAAAATGAAGACAAGGGAGAATGAGGGATCTGAATGTGATCACCAACAGATTCCTGGACATGGAGCCAGCTGGAGATCAATGGTGATTATACTACTGGCCTGTCCAACGACTGTGCCTGAAATTGAGTCTGGGAGAACAAAATGACCATTGTACGTGCACCCAGAAATGTCAAAGGACAAAAGGGACGTATCTTTAAGGGTCCTCAGAATCCAAACCCTTTCTGTGACTCTCCAGGAAACTGAGACCTTGAATGGTTGATAGCCTTGTGTCAGATGACTAAGGAGATCCCAGGATGAATAATTGGCCTTCAAAGGCTTGAGAGGCGTACCCACTGCGGTGAAATTTGCTGAAACAGAGGCCTAGGGAGCTTCAGGGGACTCTTTGTGATCATGCCGAATTTCCTCAACGTAGAGATTAGAAGACCTGAGGACATTTGTTCCTACAAGACCCTCCCAGGTATCTTCCTGAAACTGGGACCTGGTTAGCCAAACAATTATTGCAAGATGAGCCAGATGGATCCCAGGAATAAACATTCCTAGTGCTTGAGATGCCTTACAGTCCAGGCATTTCATGTGGCTGTAAAGGAAACTGAGTCCTAATGAGCTGGATAGACACGAGAAATATCACTCACAATCTCCTCGGATCAAAAATGTCAAGGCATTTAACGGCTTTAGAGTCAGACCCCCTACTGTGATGCCAGGCGGGGCAGAGGGAAATGAGGACAAGGGCGTTTGAGGGATGTGAATGTGATCACCTACGGGTTCCCAGTCCTCGAGCCAACTGGATATCGATGGCAAATATGCCCCTGTCCAGGGACTGTGCCTGAAATTGAATCCTGGAGAGCAGAAGGACCACTGCATGTGGTCATGCAAGTATCTCAGGACAAAAATGACAAGTCTTTCAGGGTCCTCAGAATCCAAACCCTTTATGAGATTCTAACAGAAACAGAGTCCCGGAAACCTGGCTAGCCCAGTGTCAGAGGACCAAGAAGATCCTAGGATGAAATGTGTCAAGGCCTTCAAAGACTTTAGAGCCAGACCCCCCCAGTGGTGATGGGAGGGTGAAACAGAGACCTAGTGAGCTTCAGGGGACTGTATGTGATTATGGAGAATTTCCAAAACCTAGAAGTAGGAAGGCCTCAAGACTTTGGAACTTTGAATCCCTCCCAGATAGCTCCTTGAAACTGAGACCTAGTTAGCCAAAGGACCATTGCAAGACCAGCCAGTCAGATGCAAGGAAGAAAAGTGACTAGTCCTGCAGGGGCTTTAGAGTCCAAGCACTTCATGTGCCTCAAGAGGATGCTTTGTCCTAAAGAGCTGGATAGAAAAGTGTAACATCACTCAAAACCTACTGGGATTAAAAATGTCGACTGTTTCAGTGGTTTAGGGACAGACCCCCTATGGTGTTCTTAGAGGACCATGAAGACAAGGGAGTATGAAGGATCTGATGGTTATCACCTGCAGGTTCCTAGGCCTGGAAAAAAAAAAAAAAAAAGTGGCTCTTACGTGAAACAAAGGTAGCAGCCATTCCATGGACTCTGCCTGAAACTGAGTCCTCGAGTGCAGTATGATCCCTGTATGTGCACCCACAAGTGCCAAAGGACAAAAGGGACAAATCTTTAAGTGTCCTCAGAATCCAAACCCTTGATGAGATTCTAACAGAAACTGAGGCCTAGAAACCTGGATAACTCAGTGTCAGATAACTCAGAAGACGCTTGGATTAGAAATGTCAAGGCCTTCCAAGGCTTTAGACCTCGACCCCCTGCCGTGAAGGAGGGGTGAAACGGAGGGGACTAGGAAGCTTCAGGGTACTGCACGTGATGAGGCAGAATTTCCACAACCTATCAGTAGGAAGGCCTCAGCACCTTTTATACTACAAGGTCCTCCCAGGCATCTCCCTGAAACTGAGACCTACTTAGCCAAAGGACCATGGCAGGATCAGCCAGTTGGAGGCAAGGAATAAACATGAGCAGTCCTTGAGGAGCTTTAGAGTCCAAGCACTTCATGGGCCTCTAAAGGAAAATAACTCCTAGAGGGTAAGACCGCAAGGGTAACATCGTTCACAACCTCCTGGGACCAAAATGATCAAGGCGCTGAATGGCGTGAGACCCGAAACCCCATTGTGAGTGTAGGAGTTCAGGAGGGCAAGGGGGCCTGAGGCACCTGGATGTCATCACCTACAGGACCCTGGGCCTGCAGCAAAGAGGACCTGAAGGGCATTTCTACTAGGGTCTCCTCCATGCACTGTGCCTCCAGCTGAGGCCTGGAGAGCAGACTGCGCATTGTATGTGCACCCACAGGTGTCCAAGGACACAACTAGCAAGTCCTTCAGGGTCCTCAGAATCCCAACCCTTTCTGTGACCCCAAAGGAAAGTAAGTCCCAGACGACTGCATGGCCCAGTGTAAGATGAGGACCAAGATCCTAGGATTCATAATGTCAAGGCCTTCAAAGGCTTTAGAGGCAGATGCCCTGCTGTGATGTTGGGTGAAACAGAGGCCTAGGGAGCTTCAGGGGACTGTATGTGATCACCCAGAATTTCCTAAACCTAGAGGGAGGAAAGCCTAAGGACCATTTTTCTTACAAGGCCCTCCCAGGTATCTCCCTGCAACTGAGACCCAGTTAGCCAAAGGACCACTGCAAGATCAGCCAGTGGGATGGAAGGAATAATCGTGACTAGTCCTCCAGGGGCTTTAGAATGCAAGCACTTCCAGTGCCTCCAACGGAAAACACTTCCCAGACAACTGGACCTCCCGTGTAACATCATTCACAACCTCCTGGGACCAAAATGATCAAGGCACTGAATGGCCTTCGAGCCACACTCCCCACTGTGAGTGTAGGGGGAAATGAGAGCAAGGCAGCCAGAGGCACCAGCATCATCCCCTGCAGGATCCTAGGCCTAGAACAAAGAGGAAATGAAGGGCATTGGTAGGACTAGGGGCCCCTCTTTGCACTCTGCTTCACACTAGGGCCTAGACAGCAGAATGCCCATTGTAGGTGCACCCGCAGGTGTCTAAGGACAGAAGTTAGAAGTCTTTCAGGGTCCTCAGAATTCAAACCTTTCATATCGCTCTAAAGGAAAGTGAGTCCTAGAAGGCTGGACAGCCCTTTGTAAGATGACTAAGGTGATGCTGGAATTAACAATGTCAAGGCTTGGAAACATGTGAGAGGCAGATCCTGTGCGGTGAAGTTGGGTGAAACAGAGGCCTAGGGAGCTTCAGGGCACTGTTTGTGATCAAGCCTCATTTCCTCAACCTGGAGGGAAGAAGGCCTGAACACCATTTGTCCTTCCAGGTCCTCCCAGGTATCTCCCTGAAAGTGAGACCCAGTTGGCCCAATGACCAGTGCAAGAGCAGCCAGAGGGATCCAAGTACTAAACAGGACCAGTCCTGAAGAGGCCTTAAGGGCCAAGCATTTCACGTGCCTCACAAAGAAACTTTGTCCTAAAGAGCTGGATGGAAAAGTGTATCACCACTCACAATGTACTCAGATCAAAAATACGGAGGCACTCGATGACTTTAGAGACACATCCCCTCCTGTGAGTGCAGAGGAAAATGAGGGCAAGGCAGCCTGAGGCACCTGAAGCTCATCACCTACAGGATCCTAGGCCTGGAGCAAGGAGGACCTTAGCAGCCCATCCTTGCACTATTCCACAAAATTAAGGCCCAGAGAGGACAAGGACAACTGCGTTTGCACCCAAAAGGGTCTAAGGAGAAAAATGACGAGTCTTTCAGGGTCCTCAGAATCCAAAGCCTTTATGTGATTGAAAAGGAAACTGAGTCCTAGAGAGGTGGAAAGAGAAGGGTAATATCACTCACAACCTCCTGGGATCAAAAAGATCAAGGTATTCAATCTCTTTAGAGCCAAACTCCCTACTGCGAGTGGAGGAGAAAATGAAGGAAAGGACTCCTGAGGCATCTGAATAGCATCCCCTATAGGTTGCTCGGCCTGGAGCAAAGAGGACCTGAAGGGCATTTGTACTAGCGACCCCTCCTTTCACTCTGCCTCAAACTGAGGCCTAGAGAGTCGAATAACCATTGTATGTGCACTTGCAAACCTGCAAAGTCCAAGAAAACAAGGCTTTCAAGGTCCTCGGAATCCACAAACATTATGTCACTGCAAAGGACCCTGAGGCCTAGAATGATGGATGGATAGCCCCATGCAAGATGACCCAAAGATCCTTGGATTAAAAATGTCAAGACCACCAAAGGATTAAGGATCCAGACTGCTGCTGTGAAGTCAGGAGGAACAGAGGAATAGGGGCCTGCAGGGAACTCTGTGTGATCAAGCAGAATTTCCTAAACCTACAGGTATAATGGCCTCAAGACCATTTATCCCACAAGGCCCTGCCAGGCATCTCCCTGAACCTGAGACCTAGTCATCCAGATGACCACTGGAAGGTCAGCCAGTCGGATGCAAGGAACAAACATGACTAGTCCTCAAGGGGTTTTAGAGTCCAAGCGCTTCGTGTGACTCTAAATGAAAATGAGTCCTGGAGAGCTGGGCCACAAGTGTAACATCATTCACAGCCTCCTCAGATCCAAATTATCAAGACATTGAATGGCTTTAGGGCCAAACCCCCAACTAGGAGGATAGGGGAAAATGAAGACAAGGGAGAATGAGGGATCTGAATGTGATCACCAACAGATTCCTGGACATGGAGCCAGCTGGAGATCAATGGTGATTATACTACTGGCCTGTCCAACGACTGTGCCTGAAATTGAGTCTGGGAGAACAAAATGACCATTGTACGTGCACCCAGAAATGTCAAAGGACAAAAGGGATGTATCTTTAAGGGTCCTCAGAATCCAAACCCTTTCTGTGACTCTCCAGGAAACTGAGACCTTGAATGGTTGATAGCCTTGTGTCAGATGACTAAGGAGATCCCAGGATGAATAATTGGCCTTCAAAGGCTTGAGAGGCGTACCCACTGCGGTGAAATTTGCTGAAACAGAGGCCTAGGGAGCTTCAGGGGACTCTTTGTGATCATGCCGAATTTCCTCAACGTAGAGATTAGAAGACCTGAGGACATTTGTTCCTACAAGACCCTCCCAGGTATCTTCCTGAAACTGGGACCTGGTTAGCCAAACAATTATTGCAAGATGAGCCAGATGGATCCCAGGAATAAACATTCCTAGTGCTTGAGATGCCTTACAGTCCAGGCATTTCATGTGGCTGTAAAGGAAACTGAGTCCTAATGAGCTGGATAGACACGAGAAATATCACTCACAATCTCCTCGGATCAAAAATGTCAAGGCATTTAACGGCTTTAGAGTCAGACCCCCTACTGTGATGCCAGGCGGGGCAGAGGGAAATGAGGACAAGGGCGTTTGAGGGATGTGAATGTGATCACCTACGGGTTCCCAGTCCTCGAGGCAACTGGATATCGATGGCAAATATGCCCCTGTCCAGGGACTGTGCCTGAAATTGAATCCTGGAGAGCAGAAGGACCACTGCATGTGGTCATGCAAGTATCTCAGGACAAAAATGACAAGTCTTTCAGGGTCCTCAGAATCCAAACCCTTTATGAGATTCTAACAGAAACAGAGTCCCGGAAACCTGGCTAGCCCAGTGTCAGAGGACCAAGAAGATCCTAGGATGAAATGTGTCAAGGCCTTCAAAGACTTTAGAGCCAGACCCCCCCAGTGGTGATGGGAGGGTGAAACAGAGACCTAGTGAGCTTCAGGGGACTGTATGTGATTATGGAGAATTTCCAAAACCTAGAAGTAGGAAGGCCTCAAGACTTTGGAACTTTGAATCCCTCCCAGATAGCTCCTTGAAACTGAGACCTAGTTAGCCAAAGGACCATTGCAAGACCAGCCAGTCAGATGCAAGGAAGAAAAGTGACTAGTCCTGCAGGGGCTTTAGAGTCCAAGCACTTCATGTGCCTCAAGAGGATGCTTTGTCCTAAAGAGCTGGATAGAAAAGTGTAACATCACTCAAAACCTACTGGGATTAAAAATGTCGACTGTTTCAGTGGTTTAGGGACAGACCCCCTATGGTGTTCTTAGAGGACCATGAAGACAAGGGAGTATGAAGGATCTGATGGTTATCACCTGCAGGTTCCTAGGCCTGGAAAAAAAAAAAAAAAAAGTGGCTCTTACGTGAAACAAAGGTAGCAGCCATTCCATGGACTCTGCCTGAAACTGAGTCCTCGAGTGCAGTATGATCCCTGTATGTGCACCCACAAGTGCCAAAGGACAAAAGGGACAAATCTTTAAGTGTCCTCAGAATCCAAACCCTTGATGAGATTCTAACAGAAACTGAGGCCTAGAAACCTGGATAACTCAGTGTCAGATAACTCAGAAGACGCTTGGATTAGAAATGTCAAGGCCTTCCAAGGCTTTAGACCTCGACCCCCTGCCGTGAAGGAGGGGTGAAACGGAGGGGACTAGGAAGCTTCAGGGTACTGCACGTGATGAGGCAGAATTTCCACAACCTATCAGTAGGAAGGCCTCAGCACCTTTTATACTACAAGGTCCTCCCAGGCATCTCCCTGAAACTGAGACCTACTTAGCCAAAGGACCATGGCAGGATCAGCCAGTTGGAGGCAAGGAATAAACATGAGCAGTCCTTGAGGAGCTTTAGAGTCCAAGCACTTCATGGGCCTCTAAAGGAAAATAACTCCTAGAGGGTAAGACCGCAAGGGTAACATCGTTCACAACCTCCTGGGACCAAAATGATCAAGGCGCTGAATGGCGTGAGACCCGAAACCCCATTGTGAGTGTAGGAGTTCAGGAGGGCAAGGGGGCCTGAGGCACCTGGATGTCATCACCTACAGGACCCTGGGCCTGCAGCAAAGAGGACCTGAAGGGCATTTCTACTAGGGTCTCCTCCATGCACTGTGCCTCCAGCTGAGGCCTGGAGAGCAGACTGCGCATTGTATGTGCACCCACAGGTGTCCAAGGACACAACTAGCAAGTCCTTCAGGGTCCTCAGAATCCCAACCCTTTCTGTGACCCCAAAGGAAAGTAAGTCCCAGACGACTGCATGGCCCAGTGTAAGATGAGGACCAAGATCCTAGGATTCATAATGTCAAGGCCTTCAAAGGCTTTAGAGGCAGATGCCCTGCTGTGATGTTGGGTGAAACAGAGGCCTAGGGAGCTTCAGGGGACTGTATGTGATCACCCAGAATTTCCTAAACCTAGAGGGAGGAAAGCCTAAGGACCATTTTTCTTACAAGGCCCTCCCAGGTATCTCCCTGCAACTGAGACCCAGTTAGCCAAAGGACCACTGCAAGATCAGCCAGTGGGATGGAAGGAATAATCGTGACTAGTCCTCCAGGGGCTTTAGAATGCAAGCACTTCCAGTGCCTCCAACGGAAAACACTTCCCAGACAACTGGACCTCCCGTGTAACATCATTCACAACCTCCTGGGACCAAAATGATCAAGGCACTGAATGGCCTTCGAGCCACACTCCCCACTGTGAGTGTAGGGGGAAATGAGAGCAAGGCAGCCAGAGGCACCAGCATCATCCCCTGCAGGATCCTAGGCCTAGAACAAAGAGGAAATGAAGGGCATTGGTAGGACTAGGGGCCCCTCTTTGCACTCTGCTTCACACTAGGGCCTAGACAGCAGAATGCCCATTGTAGGTGCACCCGCAGGTGTCTAAGGACAGAAGTTAGAAGTCTTTCAGGGTCCTCAGAATTCAAACCTTTCATATCGCTCTAAAGGAAAGTGAGTCCTAGAAGGCTGGACAGCCCTTTGTAAGATGACTAAGGTGATGCTGGAATTAACAATGTCAAGGCTTGGAAACATGTGAGAGGCAGATCCTGTGCGGTGAAGTTGGGTGAAACAGAGGCCTAGGGAGCTTCAGGGCACTGTTTGTGATCAAGCCTCATTTCCTCAACCTGGAGGGAAGAAGGCCTGAACACCATTTGTCCTTCCAGGTCCTCCCAGGTATCTCCCTGAAAGTGAGACCCAGTTGGCCCAATGACCAGTGCAAGAGCAGCCAGAGGGATCCAAGTACTAAACAGGACCAGTCCTGAAGAGGCCTTAAGGGCCAAGCATTTCATGTGCCTCACAAAGAAACTTTGTCCTAAAGAGCTGGATGGAAAAGTGTATCACCACTCACAATGTACTCAGATCAAAAATACGGAGGCACTCGATGACTTTAGAGACACATCCCCTCCTGTGAGTGCAGAGGAAAATGAGGGCAAGGCAGCCTGAGGCACCTGAAGCTCATCACCTACAGGATCCTAGGCCTGGAGCAAGGAGGACCTTAGCAGCCCATCCTTGCACTATTCCACAAAATTAAGGCCCAGAGAGGACAAGGACAACTGCGTTTGCACCCAAAAGGGTCTAAGGAGAAAAATGACGAGTCTTTCAGGGTCCTCAGAATCCAAAGCCTTTATGTGATTGAAAAGGAAACTGAGTCCTAGAGAGGTGGAAAGAGAAGGGTAATATCACTCACAACCTCCTGGGATCAAAAAGATCAAGGTATTCAATCTCTTTAGAGCCAAACTCCCTACTGCGAGTGGAGGAGAAAATGAAGGAAAGGACTCCTGAGGCATCTGAATAGCATCCCCTATAGGTTGCTCGGCCTGGAGCAAAGAGGACCTGAAGGGCATTTGTACTAGCGACCCCTCCTTTCACTCTGCCTCAAACTGAGGCCTAGAGAGTCGAATAACCATTGTATGTGCACTTGCAAACCTGCAAAGTCCAAGAAAACAAGGCTTTCAAGGTCCTCGGAATCCACAAACATTATGTCACTGCAAAGGACCCTGAGGCCTAGAATGATGGATGGATAGCCCCATGCAAGATGACCCAAAGATCCTTGGATTAAAAATGTCAAGACCACCAAAGGATTAAGGATCCAGACTGCTGCTGTGAAGTCAGGAGGAACAGAGGAATAGGGGCCTGCAGGGAACTCTGTGTGATCAAGCAGAATTTCCTAAACCTACAGGTATAATGGCCTCAAGACCATTTATCCCACAAGGCCCTGCCAGGCATCTCCCTGAACCTGAGACCTAGTCATCCAGATGACCACTGGAAGGTCAGCCAGTCGGATGCAAGGAACAAACATGACTAGTCCTCAAGGGGTTTTAGAGTCCAAGCGCTTCGTGTGACTCTAAATGAAAATGAGTCCTGGAGAGCTGGGCCACAAGTGTAACATCATTCACAGCCTCCTCAGATCCAAATTATCAAGACATTGAATGGCTTTAGGGCCAAACCCCCAACTAGGAGGATAGGGGAAAATGAAGACAAGGGAGAATGAGGGATCTGAATGTGATCACCAACAGATTCCTGGACATGGAGCCAGCTGGAGATCAATGGTGATTATACTACTGGCCTGTCCAACGACTGTGCCTGAAATTGAGTCTGGGAGAACAAAATGACCATTGTACGTGCACCCAGAAATGTCAAAGGACAAAAGGGACGTATCTTTAAGGGTCCTCAGAATCCAAACCCTTTCTGTGACTCTCCAGGAAACTGAGACCTTGAATGGTTGATAGCCTTGTGTCAGATGACTAAGGAGATCCCAGGATGAATAATTGGCCTTCAAAGGCTTGAGAGGCGTACCCACTGCGGTGAAATTTGCTGAAACAGAGGCCTAGGGAGCTTCAGGGGACTCTTTGTGATCATGCCGAATTTCCTCAACGTAGAGATTAGAAGACCTGAGGACATTTGTTCCTACAAGACCCTCCCAGGTATCTTCCTGAAACTGGGACCTGGTTAGCCAAACAATTATTGCAAGATGAGCCAGATGGATCCCAGGAATAAACATTCCTAGTGCTTGAGATGCCTTACAGTCCAGGCATTTCATGTGGCTGTAAAGGAAACTGAGTCCTAATGAGCTGGATAGACACGAGAAATATCACTCACAATCTCCTCGGATCAAAAATGTCAAGGCATTTAACGGCTTTAGAGTCAGACCCCCTACTGTGATGCCAGGCGGGGCAGAGGGAAATGAGGACAAGGGCGTTTGAGGGATGTGAATGTGATCACCTACGGGTTCCCAGTCCTCGAGGCAACTGGATATCGATGGCAAATATGCCCCTGTCCAGGGACTGTGCCTGAAATTGAATCCTGGAGAGCAGAAGGACCACTGCATGTGGTCATGCAAGTATCTCAGGACAAAAATGACAAGTCTTTCAGGGTCCTCAGAATCCAAACCCTTTATGAGATTCTAACAGAAACAGAGTCCCGGAAACCTGGCTAGCCCAGTGTCAGAGGACCAAGAAGATCCTAGGATGAAATGTGTCAAGGCCTTCAAAGACTTTAGAGCCAGACCCCCCCAGTGGTGATGGGAGGGTGAAACAGAGACCTAGTGAGCTTCAGGGGACTGTATGTGATTATGGAGAATTTCCAAAACCTAGAAGTAGGAAGGCCTCAAGACTTTGGAACTTTGAATCCCTCCCAGATAGCTCCTTGAAACTGAGACCTAGTTAGCCAAAGGACCATTGCAAGACCAGCCAGTCAGATGCAAGGAAGAAAAGTGACTAGTCCTGCAGGGGCTTTAGAGTCCAAGCACTTCATGTGCCTCAAGAGGATGCTTTGTCCTAAAGAGCTGGATAGAAAAGTGTAACATCACTCAAAACCTACTGGGATTAAAAATGTCGACTGTTTCAGTGGTTTAGGGACAGACCCCCTATGGTGTTCTTAGAGGACCATGAAGACAAGGGAGTATGAAGGATCTGATGGTTATCACCTGCAGGTTCCTAGGCCTGGAAAAAAAAAAAAAAAAGTGGCTCTTACGTGAAACAAAGGTAGCAGCCATTCCATGGACTCTGCCTGAAACTGAGTCCTCGAGTGCAGTATGATCCCTGTATGTGCACCCACAAGTGCCAAAGGACAAAAGGGACAAATCTTTAAGTGTCCTCAGAATCCAAACCCTTGATGAGATTCTAACAGAAACTGAGGCCTAGAAACCTGGATAACTCAGTGTCAGATAACTCAGAAGACGCTTGGATTAGAAATGTCAAGGCCTTCCAAGGCTTTAGACCTCGACCCCCTGCCGTGAAGGAGGGGTGAAACGGAGGGGACTAGGAAGCTTCAGGGTACTGCACGTGATGAGGCAGAATTTCCACAACCTATCAGTAGGAAGGCCTCAGCACCTTTTATACTACAAGGTCCTCCCAGGCATCTCCCTGAAACTGAGACCTACTTAGCCAAAGGACCATGGCAGGATCAGCCAGTTGGAGGCAAGGAATAAACATGAGCAGTCCTTGAGGAGCTTTAGAGTCCAAGCACTTCATGGGCCTCTAAAGGAAAATAACTCCTAGAGGGTAAGACCGCAAGGGTAACATCGTTCACAACCTCCTGGGACCAAAATGATCAAGGCGCTGAATGGCGTGAGACCCGAAACCCCATTGTGAGTGTAGGAGTTCAGGAGGGCAAGGGGGCCTGAGGCACCTGGATGTCATCACCTACAGGACCCTGGGCCTGCAGCAAAGAGGACCTGAAGGGCATTTCTACTAGGGTCTCCTCCATGCACTGTGCCTCCAGCTGAGGCCTGGAGAGCAGACTGCGCATTGTATGTGCACCCACAGGTGTCCAAGGACACAACTAGCAAGTCCTTCAGGGTCCTCAGAATCCCAACCCTTTCTGTGACCCCAAAGGAAAGTAAGTCCCAGACGACGGCATGGCCCAGTGTAAGATGAGGACCAAGATCCTAGGATTCATAATGTCAAGGCCTTCAAAGGCTTTAGAGGCAGATGCCCTGCTGTGATGTTGGGTGAAACAGAGGCCTAGGGAGCTTCAGGGGACTGTATGTGATCACCCAGAATTTCCTAAACCTAGAGGGAGGAAAGCCTAAGGACCATTTTTCTTACAAGGCCCTCCCAGGTATCTCCCTGCAACTGAGACCCAGTTAGCCAAAGGACCACTGCAAGATCAGCCAGTGGGATGGAAGGAATAATCGTGACTAGTCCTCCAGGGGCTTTAGAATGCAAGCACTTCCAGTGCCTCCAACGGAAAACACTTCCCAGACAACTGGACCTCCCGTGTAACATCATTCACAACCTCCTGGGACCAAAATGATCAAGGCACTGAATGGCCTTCGAGCCACACTCCCCACTGTGAGTGTAGGGGGAAATGAGAGCAAGGCAGCCAGAGGCACCAGCATCATCCCCTGCAGGATCCTAGGCCTAGAACAAAGAGGAAATGAAGGGCATTGGTAGGACTAGGGGCCCCTCTTTGCACTCTGCTTCACACTAGGGCCTAGACAGCAGAATGCCCATTGTAGGTGCACCCGCAGGTGTCTAAGGACAGAAGTTAGAAGTCTTTCAGGGTCCTCAGAATTCAAACCTTTCATATCGCTCTAAAGGAAAGTGAGTCCTAGAAGGCTGGACAGCCCTTTGTAAGATGACTAAGGTGATGCTGGAATTAACAATGTCAAGGCTTGGAAACATGTGAGAGGCAGATCCTGTGCGGTGAAGTTGGGTGAAACAGAGGCCTAGGGAGCTTCAGGGCACTGTTTGTGATCAAGCCTCATTTCCTCAACCTGGAGGGAAGAAGGCCTGAACACCATTTGTCCTTCCAGGTCCTCCCAGGTATCTCCCTGAAAGTGAGACCCAGTTGGCCCAATGACCAGTGCAAGAGCAGCCAGAGGGATCCAAGTACTAAACAGGACCAGTCCTGAAGAGGCCTTAAGGGCCAAGCATTTCATGTGCCTCACAAAGAAACTTTGTCCTAAAGAGCTGGATGGAAAAGTGTATCACCACTCACAATGTACTCAGATCAAAAATACGGAGGCACTCGATGACTTTAGAGACACATCCCCTCCTGTGAGTGCAGAGGAAAATGAGGGCAAGGCAGCCTGAGGCACCTGAAGCTCATCACCTACAGGATCCTAGGCC
The DNA here is from genome assembly GCF_028372415.1 of Notamacropus eugenii. Taxonomy (NCBI): domain Eukaryota; kingdom Metazoa; phylum Chordata; class Mammalia; order Diprotodontia; family Macropodidae; genus Notamacropus; species Notamacropus eugenii. Next base: position 31,627,335 of record NC_092879.1, on the reverse strand, counting down.
TGGAGCAAGGAGGACCTTAGCAGCCCATCCTTGCACTATTCCACAAAATTAAGGCCCAGAGAGGACAAGGACAACTGCGTTTGCACCCAAAAGGGTCTAAGGAGAAAAATGACGAGTCTTTCAGGGTCCTCAGAATCCAAAGCCTTTATGTGATTGAAAAGGAAACTGAGTCCTAGAGAGGTGGAAAGAGAAGGGTAATATCACTCACAACCTCCTGGGATCAAAAAGATCAAGGTATTCAATCTCTTTAGAGCCAAACTCCCTACTGCGAGTGGAGGAGAAAATGAAGGAAAGGACTCCTGAGGCATCTGAATAGCATCCCCTATAGGTTGCTCGGCCTGGAGCAAAGAGGACCTGAAGGGCATTTGTACTAGCGACCCCTCCTTTCACTCTGCCTCAAACTGAGGCCTAGAGAGTCGAATAACCATTGTATGTGCACTTGCAAACCTGCAAAGTCCAAGAAAACAAGGCTTTCAAGGTCCTCGGAATCCACAAACATTATGTCACTGCAAAGGACCCTGAGGCCTAGAATGATGGATGGATAGCCCCATGCAAGATGACCCAAAGATCCTTGGATTAAAAATGTCAAGACCACCAAAGGATTAAGGATCCAGACTGCTGCTGTGAAGTCAGGAGGAACAGAGGAATAGGGGCCTGCAGGGAACTCTGTGTGATCAAGCAGAATTTCCTAAACCTACAGGTATAATGGCCTCAAGACCATTTATCCCACAAGGCCCTGCCAGGCATCTCCCTGAACCTGAGACCTAGTCATCCAGATGACCACTGGAAGGTCAGCCAGTCGGATGCAAGGAACAAACATGACTAGTCCTCAAGGGGTTTTAGAGTCCAAGCGCTTCGTGTGACTCTAAATGAAAATGAGTCCTGGAGAGCTGGGCCACAAGTGTAACATCATTCACAGCCTCCTCAGATCCAAATTATCAAGACATTGAATGGCTTTAGGGCCAAACCCCCAACTAGGAGGATAGGGGAAAATGAAGACAAGGGAGAATGAGGGATCTGAATGTGATCACCAACAGATTCCTGGACATGGAGCCAGCTGGAGATCAATGGTGATTATACTACTGGCCTGTCCAACGACTGTGCCTGAAATTGAGTCTGGGAGAACAAAATGACCATTGTACGTGCACCCAGAAATGTCAAAGGACAAAAGGGACGTATCTTTAAGGGTCCTCAGAATCCAAACCCTTTCTGTGACTCTCCAGGAAACTGAGACCTTGAATGGTTGATAGCCTTGTGTCAGATGACTAAGGAGATCCCAGGATGAATAATTGGCCTTCAAAGGCTTGAGAGGCGTACCCACTGCGGTGAAATTTGCTGAAACAGAGGCCTAGGGAGCTTCAGGGGACTCTTTGTGATCATGCCGAATTTCCTCAACGTAGAGATTAGAAGACCTGAGGACATTTGTTCCTACAAGACCCTCCCAGGTATCTTCCTGAAACTGGGACCTGGTTAGCCAAACAATTATTGCAAGATGAGCCAGATGGATCCCAGGAATAAACATTCCTAGTGCTTGAGATGCCTTACAGTCCAGGCATTTCATGTGGCTGTAAAGGAAACTGAGTCCTAATGAGCTGGATAGACACGAGAAATATCACTCACAATCTCCTCGGATCAAAAATGTCAAGGCATTTAACGGCTTTAGAGTCAGACCCCCTACTGTGATGCCAGGCGGGGCAGAGGGAAATGAGGACAAGGGCGTTTGAGGGATGTGAATGTGATCACCTACGGGTTCCCAGTCCTCGAGGCAACTGGATATCGATGGCAAATATGCCCCTGTCCAGGGACTGTGCCTGAAATTGAATCCTGGAGAGCAGAAGGACCACTGCATGTGGTCATGCAAGTATCTCAGGACAAAAATGACAAGTCTTTCAGGGTCCTCAGAATCCAAACCCTTTATGAGATTCTAACAGAAACAGAGTCCCGGAAACCTGGCTAGCCCAGTGTCAGAGGACCAAGAAGATCCTAGGATGAAATGTGTCAAGGCCTTCAAAGACTTTAGAGCCAGACCCCCCCAGTGGTGATGGGAGGGTGAAACAGAGACCTAGTGAGCTTCAGGGGACTGTATGTGATTATGGAGAATTTCCAAAACCTAGAAGTAGGAAGGCCTCAAGACTTTGGAACTTTGAATCCCTCCCAGATAGCTCCTTGAAACTGAGACCTAGTTAGCCAAAGGACCATTGCAAGACCAGCCAGTCAGATGCAAGGAAGAAAAGTGACTAGTCCTGCAGGGGCTTTAGAGTCCAAGCACTTCATGTGCCTCAAGAGGATGCTTTGTCCTAAAGAGCTGGATAGAAAAGTGTAACATCACTCAAAACCTACTGGGATTAAAAATGTCGACTGTTTCAGTGGTTTAGGGACAGACCCCCTATGGTGTTCTTAGAGGACCATGAAGACAAGGGAGTATGAAGGATCTGATGGTTATCACCTGCAGGTTCCTAGGCCTGGAAAAAAAAAAAAAGTGGCTCTTACGTGAAATAAAGGTAGCAGCCATTCCATGGACTCTGCCTGAAACTGAGTCCTCGAGTGCAGTATGATCCCTGTGTGTGCACCCACAAGTGCCAAAGGACAAAAGGGACAAATCTTTAAGTGTCCTCAGAATCCAAACCCTTGATGAGATTCTAACAGAAACTGAGGCCTAGAAACCTGGATAACTCAGTGTCAGATAACTCAGAAGACGCTTGGATTAGAAATGTCAAGGCCTTCCAAGGCTTTAGACCTCGACCCCCTGCCGTGAAGGAGGGGTGAAACGGAGGGGACTAGGAAGCTTCAGGGTACTGCACGTGATGAGGCAGAATTTCCACAACCTATCAGTAGGAAGGCCTCAGCACCTTTTATACTACAAGGTCCTCCCAGGCATCTCCCTGAAACTGAGACCTACTTAGCCAAAGGACCATGGCAGGATCAGCCAGTTGGAGGCAAGGAAAAACCATGAGCAGTCCTTGAGAGGCGATAGAGTCCAAGTATTTCATGTGGCTCTAAAGGAAACTGAATCTTAATGAGCTGGATAGACATGAGAAATATCACTCACAATCTACTTGGATCAAAAATGTCCAGGAATTTAACGGCTTTTTAGTCAGACCCCCTACAGTGATGTTGGGGGTGGGGGTGGGGAATGAGGACAGGGGAGTTTGAGGGATGTGAATGTGATCACCTACGGGTTCCCAGTCCTCGAGCCAACTGGATATCGGTGGCAAATATGCCACTGTCCAAGGACTGTGCCTCAAATTGAATCCTGGAGACCAGAATGACCACTGCATGTATACCCACAAGTGTCCACAGAGAAAAATTATAAGTCTTTCACGGTCCTCAGAATCCACACCCGTTCCCATCTCATTCTAAATGAAACTGAGCCCTAGAACGCTGGAAAGCCTTCTCTAAGATGACTAAAAGATTCATGGATTAAAAATGTCAAGGCTTTCTATGGCTTTAGAACCAGAATCCCTGCTGTGAAGTTAGGGGCCACAGTCGCCAAAGGGAGCTTCCGGGGTTTTGTATGCCATCACTCAGAATTTACTAAACTTGCAGGTAGGAAGGTCTCAAGAACATTTCGGCTACAAGGCTCTCTGAGGTATCTCCCTGAAAGATAGACCTAGTGAGCCAAAGGACCAAGGCAAAATCAGCTAGAGGGATTCCAGGAATAAACAAGACTAGTCCTGAAAAGGTCTTTGAATCCAAGCACATCATGGGCCTCAAAAGGAAACTTTGTCTGAGAGAGCTGGATAGAGAAGTGTAACACCCCTCACAACTTCCTGGGATCAAAAACATCAAGGTATTTAATGGCTTTAGAGCCAAACCCCCTACTGTGAGTGTAGGGGAAAATGAGGGGAAGGGTGCCTTAAGCACCTAAATGTTATTACCTACAGGTTCCTTGGCCTGGAGCAAAGAGGACCTTAGGGGCATTTCAAACAGGGGCCTCTCCATGAACTCTGCCTCCACCTGAGGCCTTAAGAGTAGAATGACCAGTGGATGTGCCCCTACAAGTGTCTCAGGACAAAAATGACAAGTCTTTCAGGGTCCTCAGAATCCAAACCCTTCATGTGACTCTAAAGGAAACTGAATCCTAGAGAGCTGGAAAGAGATGTATGACTTGACTCACAACCTCCAAAGCATCAAAATGATCAAGGTACTTAATGGCTTTAGAGCTAAACCCCCCCCACTGTGAGGGTAGGGGAAGATGGGGGCAACTGAGCCTGGTGCACCTGAATGTCATCACCTACAGGTTCCTGGGCCTGGAGCAAAGAAGACCTTCAGGGAATTACTGCTAGGGTCCCCTGATGCACTCTGCTTCACCCTGAGGCCTAGAGAGCCAAATATCCATTTGATGTGCACCCAAAAGTGTCAAAGGACAAAAATGACGAGTCTTTCAGATTCTGTAGAATCCAAACCTTTTATGGAGCTCTAAAGGAAAGTGAGTCCTAGGAGGCTGATTAACCCAGTGTGATGTGCATTCAAAGATCTTAGGATGCATAACGTCAAGGCCTTCAAAGGGTTTAGAGGCTGACCCCCTGCTGTGAGGGTGCGTGAAACAGAGGCCTTGGGAGCTTCAGCTGACTGCATGTGCTCAGGCAGAATTTCCTAAACCTCAAGGTAAGAAGGCCTAAAGACCATTTCTCCTCAAGGATCCTCCAGGAATCCCCGTGAAACTGGGACCTAGTTAGCCAAATGACCAGTGCAAGTTCAGCCAGGCAGATGTAAGCAATAAAGGAGACCAGTCCTGCAGGTGATTTAGAGTCCAGGCACTGCATGTGCCTGAAGAGGATGCTTTGTCCTAGAGAGCTGGATGGAAAAGGGTAACATCACTCAAAACCTACTTGGATCCAAAACATCAAGTCTTTTAGCGGTTTAGGGCCAGACTCCTATTGTGATCTGAGAGGAACATGAAGGCAAGGAAGTATGAGGGTGCCTGGAACAAAGGAGCTATTAAGTGACATTCATCTAGAGGTCTTCCATGGACTCTGCCCCAAACTGACTCCTACAGTGTTGTGTGACCATGATACGCGCACCCAGAAATGTCAAAGGACAAAAGGGACATATCTTTCAGGGTCCTCAGAATCCAAACCCTTTATGAGATTCTAACAGAAAGGGAGTCCCAGAAACCTGGATAGCCCAGTGTCAGAGGACCAAGAAGATCCTAGGATGAAATGTGCTCATTTTGCACTTCATAATGTTTTCTATCCCGTTTAGTCAAAAATTTCTCTATAAATCTGATAAACACACTATTCCTTGCTCCAGTACTTTGTTTATAGTGTCAGTCTTTATACCTAGATCATGTACCCATTTAGACTTTATTCCTTTAAGGTATCAGGCATTGTCTATGCTCAGTTTCTGCCACACTATTATCCAGTTTTCCCAGTAATTTTTTGTTGCACATTGAGTTCTTATCCCAGAACCTGGGGTCCTTGGTTTATCAAACGGTAGATTGCTATATTCATTGACTACTGTCAATTGAGTACATTGAGTATCTAATCTATTCCACTTGTCTACCCTTGTGTTTCTTAGCCAGTACCAAGTGGTTTTGATAATTGCTGCTTTATAATACAATCTGAGATCTGGTAGGGTTAGGCCACTTTTTCTAGCATTTCTTATCATTTGTTTCCTTGGTATTCTGGGCCTTTTGTTCTTCCAGATGAATTTTGATATTATTTTTTTCTAGCTCTAGAAAATAATTATCTGATCAGTTTGATTTTTATGACACTGAATAAGTAAATTAATTTAGGTAGAATTGTCATTTTTATTTTAGTGGTTCAGCCTACCCATGAGTAAGTGATGTTTTTCCACTTACTTAGATCTGACTATATTTGTGCATAAAGGGTTTTGTAATTGTGTTCATATAGTCTCTGGGTTTGTCAGGTAGACTCCCAAATATTTTATTGTGTCTACCTTAGCTTTAAATGGGATTTCTCTTTCTACCACTTGCTGTTGGGCTTTGTTAGTAATATATAGAAATACAGAATGTTTGTGTGGATTTTGCTTTTCTTTTCATCCAAAATGCTTAGCACACTGCCTGGTACATAAGAGGCTAATTAATAAATGTCTGTGGACTATGGTATGTAGCTAATTACCAGACATTACTATGTTAATATTAGATGTAGCACGGTTTATCAGTTAGAGAGTTAACCTCAGAATCCAGAAGACCTAGGTTCAAGTTCTGATTCTGACCAAGGCTGATTTTTTTAATCCTGGGTAAGTCACTTCATCTCTCTGTGGCTATTAATATAACATAGTATATTTAAATATAACTATATGAAGCTGAGGGGGTACAAATCTGCTTTGATAGAAGGAATTTCCTTGCCAGGTGTTCCATACATAAATGATTTTTATATGCATATATGTTTACATAACTATATACATTTGTTAGTGGGTTCCCCCCTTTTAGTTTAGGGGGTGAGAAAGAGAGAAAATAAATGCTTGTTAATTTAAAAAGTGAAATTTAATTTTAAACTGCTTTGAATAGTGTGCAACAGTACCCCATAGTCTTGTTTTGAATCCTTTACCTCCTTCTTCTGTCACACTGTTCATGCCATCCTAGCCCTCAAAGCAAGGTCAGTCCACCATCTACCTTCTCTACTCCTGTTCCCAACCTGCTAGACACTGATGGGGAAAGTCACAAAACAAACTCATAGTACTTTCCAGAATCTCAATGCTACATGACAATACTTTTCTTCTTTACTACATATCATATTCTTTATAGTGAATGGTTCAGACTTTCTCCTTTCTCCTCCTATCCCCAATGCCACACCAATGCCTCTCTCATAGCAGATGACCTCACCTCCTATTGCCATTCTGCTCCAATACACTGTTGGTAGAGCTGTGAAGTGTTCCAATTATTCTGGAAATCAATTTAGACTTACACAAAGAAAGTGACAGAAATATCCACACCCTTTGACCCAGAGTTATTCCTGTTAAGTGTAAATGTCGAGGAAGTCAAAGACAAAAAGGCCCCATAATATTCACAGTAGCATTTTGGGGGTGTCAAAAAATTGTAAACAAAATCAGTACCCATCACATGGGGAATGACTAAACAAATTGTGTTACATGAATATAGCAGAATATAAGAAATTATGGTATGGTATAAGAAATGATGGATATGAACATTATAGAGAAGCCTGGGAAAACTTACAAGAACTGATGAAGAGTAAAGTATGGGAAAGTTATATGCAGCAGAACCTTGGTTTATGAGTAATCTGGTTTACATATGCTTGGCTGGATGAGGGAAAATTTTTCTCCAACTTTGTCTTGCAAGACAAACAAAAATTTGCAGTACAAACATCATGTTTGGGCTTGAATGGCTTGTGAAAGGATGATGCTCAACTAAGGTGATGGGTTTTTTTGGCACCCATATAAGATTGCATACCATGTAGGAGAGGGAGAGAAAATTGAAAACTTATGGAAGTGATTGTTGAAAACTGAAAACAAATAAATTAATTTAAAAAAAGTCAGCCCTCTGCCTGATGCTCCCTTGTGGAGAAAAGGAGACCAGAGTGGAGCCGGTGCCATTGCAACCATGAGGCTGTCTAACATCCTCCTCACGAGTACACCAGGGCTTGGAAAGACCACACTAGATTAAGAACTTGCATCAGGAACAGGACTGACATACGTTAACGTGGGCAGTTTAGCACAAGAAGGACAATTACATGACAGCTTTGATGAAGAATATGAATGTCCCATTTTGGATGAAGACAGAGTAGTTGATGAGTTAGAAAATAAAATGAAAGAAAGTGGAGTTATTCCTGATTATCCTGGCTGTGACTTCTTCCCTTAACATTGGTTTCATATTGTTTCTGTGCTTGGAACAAATAATTCTGTATTATACACAACACTTGAAAAGAGGAGATACAGTGTAAAGAAATGACAGGCCAATATTCAGCATGACCTTTTCCAAATTCTTAATGAAGAAACCATGAAATAGTACGCCGGCTACTCAGCAATGTACCAGAAGTACCAGAGAATAATTTAGATCAGGTAACGAAATGGATTGAGCAGGAGATAAAAGGTAATAATTGAACCTTGAGGGCACAGCATGGACTTTCAAGGTTTTCCACATGATGGATAAAGATTTTCTTGATGATTTCTTCTCCCTGATGCAGGTAGAAATGAAGACAACATATCCCAAATTTTACTATCCAGGATTTTGTTGTAGAAGTAGCAAGTGGACAATATATAAAGTTGAGTTATGACTAATTAATTTTTTCTCCATGAGAAAACTAAAAACCCCCAAATACAATGAATAAGATATTAAGGACTTTTTAAGTTTAGGAATATTCAGCATTCTGATTTATTTTGGCTAACTGCTAAAGAATAAGCAAATTTGAGAAAGTAGGTCAAAATCTTTAATACTTGACATGAAAAAGAAAATGAAGGCTAGGCAGAGCTACTGACTTATAAATACAAGAATCTAAGGATAAAACTATAAACATTACATTTAGTGTTCTGTTGTGGTGAATTGTTTTTTTTTTAAAATCTGGATTATAAATTAGGATAGTCATAAAATAAATGGTGAGACCCTTGAGAAAAAAAAAGTCAAAAACAAGTGTCATTAGGTAGATTCCTAGTCAGAAGTGAACTTAAAGAAAAGAAAATCAGTGAGTCAAAACATGAAAGTGATTCTAAAAAACGAAAAATAAGTGAAGGCAATAGTGTTAGTCTCGCTTTTAGTGAAAGTAGCGTAAGAGAGAATACTCCCGACATTGAAATCCCCAATGTTCTCATAGGAGATTCTCCTTCCAAGGGGTAACCCTTCCTCCTCTTCCTCCGTCTCATCTCTCACACACCAGCCACAACTCTTCTCAAGGGTAAAGTGCAGGTTAATTTATTTTATTTTCGATTTATATTGTTTACTAATCATCGCTATTGTATTTCCGGTGCATTAGGGATAAAAACTAAAAACTTACTTAAAACTGTAAATAGTTATTTTTATATTAATATTTTTGGGGATATGAATTATATTATATATATTATATATATGAATTTTATTATATGAATTATATGAATATTTTGGTACCAATTATCTGACTTTACGTTATTTCCTATGAGAAAATTCGCTTTGCAATACGAACAAATCTCTTGAAGAACAGAATCTCGGAACGAATTAAATTTGCGAACTGAGGTTCCACTACACACACACACACACACACACACACACACACACACACACACATATAATATCTACCTATCTATATATACACTTACACATACATGTGATATATATCTATATTTTATAGATACATATCTTTTGATCTATCTATCTATCTATCTATCTATCTATCTATCTATCTATCATCTACATATATCCATTGTTAGGACACAGCATAGTATAGTGGATCACACATAAGATGTTGAGTCAGGAAGACCGAGATTCAAATCCTGCCTCAGACAGTTACTAGGTGTATGACCCTGATCAAGTCACTTAACCCTGCAGGGTCTCAGTTTCTTCATCTGTAAGGAAAAGGTTGGGCTGGATGGCTTTTAAGATCTAGATCTGTAAGTTTGACTATAATCATGCAAATGGAAAGAAGAAAAAGCAAATTAAATGTGGTATAATTTTAGAATAATATGACTCAACTTGTTCTTTAAGAGGAGATGAGAAAATACATCTCCCTCTTTCCTTTGCAGAGATGGGAGAATGTGGGTTTGGAATATCGCATGCGTTGTCAAAATTGTTTGATGTGTTGATTAGTTTTGCCTGACTTTTTTTCCCCTTCTTTTTCCTTTTTTTTTTGTTAGATGGAATGACTTGCTGGATAAGGGAGGAGAAAGGCTATATTTAAAGACAAAGGTGATCTGGAAATAAAAGGCCCCTGAAAATTTAAAGTAGAGAAAAAGAACAAAAATTCAGGCCTTAGACCAGGCCTGCACAACATACGGCCTAGCAAAGGATTTCTGGTAGTGGAGAAAACTGTAGAGGATATAAAACAGGGTCACAAGGGGCCTGTGGGCCTATGTCATGTAGGCCTACCTTAGGCCATGAGCCCCCTCATCTTCTCAACTCTATACCTCACAAACTCTCTACATCCTTAGGTCTTCTCTCTTCCTCACCTCTTATCTCTGAGGAAAAGCTGTCCCTCCTCCTGAAGGAGATGAACCCCTCAAATTGTGGTACTGATTCCCAGTTCCTCCGTAGCGTGCCCCATTGATCATCCTTTAATACTCAAGCTTTCCCCATCTACTAGGCCATTCTCCTTTTCTTACAAACTCACTTAGGTAGGGTTATGCTGATAACGGGCTTGACACTGATCTGGTTCTAGAGAAGAAAATGAAGCAAGACACACTCTGCAGTTTAATCTGCATTATTAACGTTTTCTCCTTACTTTCTTAAGTCTAGCCCTGATGTAGAGTTTGCCGGATTTCTGAGGTGTAAATGCTCATGATGAAAATTTAAAGGTCAGTTCTTAAGAGCTGGTTTGACTGGACTACAGCATACACCTGCCTCAATGGTCTCATTGTCATTAAAAACTGTCCCTTCACCTACCATCTCCTCAAGCTATCGATGGATAGCTATACCTCTCCTCCCTTCCAATGCCAAGCTCCACGTACAAATAGAGTTTATTCCCTGTCTTGACTTCCTCCCCACCCTTTTGGTTTGCACTCTGGTTTCTGACACCCCACTATGGACATTCTCCTGAAGCTATTTGGTCCCATAATTTCTTCACTTGCTGATGTGATATCTCTTCTCAGTCCTCATTCTCCTGCAACACTGCAACTTTTGACAGTGCTGACCACCTACCTCCCCTGCTGGATATTCTCCCCTCCTTCAACTTCCACAACACCTCCTAATTCTACCTTTCGTCTTTGCCGAGTCATCATCAGCCACCTCCTACTCACTAAGGGTATCCCCTAAGGTTCTGTATTGGGCCCCATTCTCTTCTTTCTTTAAACTCTCTCCCATGGTGAGCTCTTGTGGGTCTCCTGGGTTCAATTATTTATACAGAGATGACTCCTGCAACCAACGGATTTCACTTGAATAATAGTTTTCCATCCCTAGTTATCTGCTGGACATCTTTACCTTGAGATTCTGTTAGCATCTCAAACTCAGTGTGTCCAAAATGGAACTCATCACCTTTCTCCCCAAAAGCTCCATTTCTTCAAACTTCTCTATTTCTTTGGAAGGTTTCCTCACTCTTTCAATCTCCCAGGTTTGCAACATTGGAGGCAGCTGCTAAACTAATCTTCCCAAGGCCCAGATTTGACCATGAAACTCCCCCACTCAAAATTCTTCCCTTTTGCCCCTTGCAAAACAAAGTCCAGCATACAAGACCCTCCACAATCTGGCTCACTCTGACCTTCCTTTCCAATCTTATCACATTCTATGTTGTAGCTAAACTATTCTGCTGGCTCTCTCCCAAATTTGTTCCACTTCCTTTTCCATATCTTTATAAAGGTTACGGCTGTGATGCATTCCCTCTTCATAGGATCCAAGATGTAAATCTAGAAAGCACCTTACAGGGCATCTGGTTTTATTTTACAGAGAAGGAAATTGAGGCCCAGGGAGGGAACGTGACTTACTGAAGTTTCACACATAGTATCCTAGTTCTATTACTAGAAGGAACTTCAGAGGCTATTGTGTCTAGTGCTCCCATTTTACAGATGAGGAACTGGAGCTCAGGGTTGCATAGCAAGTAAATAACTGGGGCTGAATTTGCATCCAGGTCTTCCTGTTCCAAGTCCAACACTCTATCTATCGAGATTGGATTGTATCTTCACCTATGAATCTCAGAGTTATCTTACTTCAAGGCTCAGCACAGTGGTATCTCCTAACAGAAGCCTTTCTTCACTTCTTTATTCCAACTAATTAATATTCTCTATCTCCCCAACTTGGGCAGCTAGATGGCATGGTGGATAGATTCATCTTTGTGAGTTCAAATCTGACTTCAGATACTTACTAGCTATGTGACCCTGAGGAAGTCACTTCGCCCAATTTGCCTCAGCTTCCTCATCTACAAAATGATCTGGGAAAAGATATGGCAAACCAAGCCAAACTTGACTGAAAAATGACTTAACAACAATAACTCTCAAATTAAACATTTATCAAGCTCCTACTATGTGCCATGCACTGTGCTGAGTGCTAGGGATACAGAGAAGGGCAATAGTTAGTCCCTAACCTCAAGGTGCTCACAGTCTAATGGTAGAGACAACATGCAAACAACTGTGAATGGACAAGCTATTTATGGTGGGGGTGGGGAACCTGTGGCCTTGAGGCTACTTATGGCCCTCTAGGTCCTTAAGTGCGACCCTGTGACTGAATCTAAACTTTACAGAACAGCGACCTTGAGGCCACAGGTTTGGACTCAGTCAAAAAGCTGGACTTGGGGACCTGGAAGGCCACATGTAGCCTGGGGGTTCCCCACCACTGGTCTATGGGATAAATTGTAAATAACAAAGGGAAGCTTTAAGGGGAACTGGGGAAGACTTCTTGTAGGAGATGGGATTTTAATTAGGACCTGAAGGAAGCCAGGAGGTGGAGAGCCTTCCAGGCATGGGGGACAGCCACGGAGAATGCCAGGAGCTGAAAAATGGAGGGGCTTGTTAGAGGAACAACCAGGAGCCCAGTGTCACTAGATCATAGAGTATATTGGTGTAAAATGTAATAAGACTGGAAGGGATTGTGGGGAGGGGAAGCAGGTTGTGAAAGGCTTTGAACACTAAAGGAAGGTTTTTATGTTAGATCCTTGAAGTTATAGGTAACCACTGGAGTTGACTGAATAAGTAAGGGGGCAGGGGAGGGAGTGACATGATCAGACCTGCATCTTATTTATTTTTCTTTTTTATTCATTTTTAACTTAAATACAAAAAGACCAAAAAAAACCCCCCACCACTTTTCCCTGTACACAGCACAACATAAAAAAAAAGATTCAATATAAAACCATGAATTTCTATTTTACAGTTTACTTATTCTTGAAAAACTGTAAATAAATATTACACGTTATTTTCAAAGGTATCCTGCTTTTCTGTGCTTCCTTCGAAGTTTCTTTTGTTCTCTGCTGTGCATTTTTTCTCCCTCCCTACTCTGCCCTAGAGAAGGCTATCATTAGACACAAATATATATATATTTTTGTGTCTATACACACATATACATACACATATGTAAAACCACATTATACTTCTATTTAAGAGTTCTTTCTCTGGATATGGATAGCATCTTCCTTCATATTGCACCCAGGGATGCAGAGTACTTGGAATACTTGGGATGTAGCCACTGAGTACAGTTTTAGTCTCCACTCACTATGATGAAGGCAGTATAGTCCAGTTGAGATAAAACTGGATTTGGAGGCAGATGACCTGACTTTGAAACCCTATTCAGCTGATTCTTATCTGTGTGACCTCAGGCAAGTACCTTCTCCTTCTTGGGCCTCAGTTTCCTGCTCTGTAAAGTGAAGGGGTTGGACTGGGTAGATGACCTTTGAGGTCCCTTCCCCCTCTAAATCCATGATCTTATGATTCCCTCTCATTTTTTCCACTCCCCCATCAACAAAGGACCTTTTCTCATCTTTGGATAAAAATACCTTTCGATGAGAAGTCATGAAGTAACTTTCTTCCCCAACCCCTAGCCATACTGCGTCTGCACAAATATCTCATCTTTTGTACCCTTTCTTCCACTTTTTATCCTTTTCAAAAATTTTATTATTTATCTATTTTTAAGACTTTTTCACCTAAAGAATTAGAAAAATATTAATTGCTCATGGGTAGACTGAGCCAATATAACAAAGATGACAATTCTACCTAAATTAACTTCCTTATTCAGTATCATACTAATCAAACTATCAAAAAATTATTTTATAGAGCTTGAAAAAAATCATAACAAAATTCATCTGGAAGAATGAAAGGTCCAGAAGATCAAGAGACTTAATGAAAACAAATGTGAAGGAAGGAGGTCTAACTATACCAGATCTCAAATTGTATTATAAAGCAGTAATCATCAAAACTATCTAGCAGTTGGCTAAGAAACAGAGAGATGGAGCAGTGGAGTAGATTAAGTAGATACGACTCAGTTGTAAACGACTATTAGTAATCTAGTGTTTGATAAACCCAAAGACTTCAGCTTTTAGGACAAGAACTCACTACTTGACAAAAACTTATGGGAAAACTAGGTATAGACCAATAAGACCAAGATGGGTACATGATTTAAATAAGAAGGGTGATACCATAAGCCAGGCCTGCACAACTGTCAGCTGCCCTTGAGGCTCTTGGCAACTTGTAGCACATCAAAGCATTTCCTCTACCTAGAAAGAATATTTTCCTCTACATTTTTTGTGGGCTGCCCAGAATCCTTTGGCTTGCTGCAAGCAGTGGGCAGTAAGGTGTGCAGGCCTACCATAAGCAAATTAGGAAAGCAAGAAAGAGTTTACCTGTCAGATCAATGAAGAAGGAAAGAATTTATGAACAAATGAGGTAGAGAGCATTACTAGATGTAAAATGGACAATTTTGATTATATTAAATTTAAAAGTTTTTACACAAGCAAAACCAATGTAATCAAGATTAGAAGGAAAGCAGAAATATGAGAAATAATTTTTATAGCAGGCGTTTCTGATAAAGGCCTCATTTCTCAAATATATAAAGAATTGATTGAAATTTATAAGAAATACAAGTCATTTCCCTATTGATAAGTGGTCAAATAATATGAACAGGCAGTTTTCAGATGAAGAAATCAATCATATGAAAAAATGCGCTATCATTTAGAGAAATACACATTAAAACAACTCTGAGGTGCTACCTCATATAAATCAGATTGGCTAATATGAAAGAAAAGGATGCTAATAAATGTTGGAGGGAAAGTGGGAATATTGGGATGCATACACTCTTGGTGGAATAATGAACTGATCCAACCATTCTGGAAAGCAATTTGAAACTATATCCAAAGGGCTATAAAACTGTGCATGCTCTTTGACCCAGCAATACCACAACTAGGCCTGTATCTCAAAGAGATCAAAAAAGGGGAAAGGACCTATCTGTACAAAAATATTTATAGTAGCTCTTTTTTGTAGTGGCAAAGATTTGGAAATTGAAGGGATGCCAATCAGTTTGGGAATGGCTGAACAAGCTGTGGTATATGATTTTAATGGAATACTGTGCTATAAATGAAATGATGAGTACACTGATTTCAGAAAAACCTGGGAAGATTTACATGAACTGATGCAAAGTGAAGTGAGAAGAACCAGGGGAACATTGTATGATGATCAACTATGAATGACTTAGCTCTTCCTAGCAATACAATGATCCAAGACAATTTCAAAGGATTCATGATGAAAAATGCTATCTATTTCCAGAGAAAGAAGTCTGGATGGAGTCTGAATGCAGTTCGAAGCATACTTTTTTTCACTTTCTGTATTTTTTCATGATTTTCTTTCCTTTGGGTGTGTGTCTTCTTTCACAATATGACTAATATATTAATATGCTTTGCATGATTTCACATGTATAAATGATGTCATATTGTTTTCTGTCATAGGGAGGAGGAAAGGAGGGAGAAAAAAATTTGGAACTCAAAAAATTTTAAAAAATAAATGTTGAAATTGTCTTTAAAAATTTAACTGGGGAAAGAATAAAATATTATTTTTAAAAATTATTATTTTTAAGATTTTGAGTTCCAAATTCTCTCCCTCCTTCTAGTCCCTCCCTCACCCACTGAGAAGGCAAGAAATATGAGATCAATTGAAATCATGCAAAACCTATTTCTGTATTAGCCCCCTTCTTCCAATTTGGTCAGATACAGTTCTCCAACCTGTGACCTTTGAGGAAGGATTCTAAGGCACATTTGGAGTTCTCTCTCATACAGGGAGCAGGGTCCTTGTCTAGGTCAGTTATTTCCTCAGCTCTCCCAGATGTTTATCCTTTTGGTCTGCCTCACATCTACATTGGCTACCTGGTCCCCTGCCTGAGCTCATTCCTCAATGATCAGCATTCTCCCACTCCATCATAGCCTCTCTATCCCAGAGATCTTGATGAACACCCAGCTATCACTATATATACAAAATCCTGTTTCCTATCACCCTATGACACAGGTGAAGGATGAGAAATACTCCCCATGACTATTTGCAGATTTTCCCTGTGTCACTATCACTCAGTAACTTCTCCCCCTTTGAGGTGCATTCAATCCATATCTGGCACCCAACCAAAATTCTGGTAGTGAAGAGTATGGGGGAGGGAATAAGCATTTACTAAGTGCCTCCTATGTAACAGGCACTGTGCTAAACACTTTACAAATGGTATTTCACCTGACCCTCACAACACTCTGTGAGGTGAGTACTCTTATTGTCCTCATTTTACAGTTGAGGAAACTGAGGCAGGCAGGGGTGAAATGACTTGCCCAGGAACACACAGCTACTAAGTATCAGAGGCTGAATTTGAACTCAGGTCTTCCTGACTGAAGGACCAGCACTCTATCCACTGCAGCGCCACCTAGCTGCCTCTCTCTACTGACCCCAACACTCTTCTCCCTTCCTTAGCCAGTTCAGTGATTGGCAGGGATCTCTCTCTTTTCCCCAACTCCTGGCCTCATACTAGGGGATTTCAACATACATCCTGACATTCCTTCAAACGCTTGAACCTTCCATTTCCTCAATGTATTCATTTCCCATGACCTACTCCTCCACCCCACGTCAACTACATATATAGAAATGGCCATATCCTTGACCTTACCCACAAATGTGCCCCTCCCATGGTCACAAACTCTGAAATTTCTTCATCTGATCATAATCTTCTGTTATTCCACCTTTCACTCTACTTTATAACCCCTAATTCTAGTCTTTATCCTCATCATGACCTCCAATTCTTTCACCCTCAGTGCTTTCCCAGGCCATCACTTCTGTACCGGCTTTCCCCAACTTGATGTCTTGGTGAATCAGTTCGGCTCTACAGTCTCCTCTACTCTACAGTCCCCTGCTCCTCTCTGGTCCTGCCACACCCCAGCCTTGGATTACTCCCACCGTTTACTGCCTTAGTTCCTATTCATAGTGTTGCTGAACAAAGTTAGAGAAAATTATGAAACCATGTTTCCTGAATTCACTACAAATTTATGTTGCATCATCTCATCTGGGTCAACTGAAGCAAGGCAATCCTTTTACAGCTCCCTGATCAATTTAATTCACTGTCCCACTCGTGAGATCAGTCTTTCCAAACCTTCTCATCCCTTTTCAAACTTCCCATGGCTTGCCTTCCTCATACTTCCTCAGACTCATAGCTGAGAACCTTGTCTCACATTTTCCTGGAAAAATTGAGGCCATTTGCTGTGAGCTCCCTCCTCTTTTCTCCCCTCTCCCTCATCTTGCACCATTCAAATACCTCCCCCTATTATTTCCTCCTTCATCTGTCTCTCATATGAAGAAGCAACCCTTTTCTTAGCCAAAGCATACCTGTCTGCACGCACAGAAAATCTGATTCCATTCCATTTTCTCCAGTTAGGTTACCTCCTCTATCATCTCTAATCTACTACTCATCTTCAATCACTATCTCCCTTTCCACTGGCTGCTTCCCTGATGCCTACAAACACTCCCAGAAAAACCATCAGCCCAATAACTATCATTCTATATCTCTCCTGTTGGTGGTGGAAACTCCTTGAGAAGGCTATCTAGAATCAATGCTTCTACTTCCTTTCCTCAAACTCTGTTCTGAACTCTACACTCTGGCTTCTGACTTCAACATTCCATCAAAACTGCTCTCTCCAAAGTTACCAATAATCTCTTAATTGCCAAATCTAAATGACCTTTACCCAATGTTCATCCTTCTTGATCTCTCTACAGTGCTCATCACCTGCTTCTCCTTGACGTTCTCTTTTCTCTAGGGTTTTTGAGACATCACTTTCTCTGGATCCGTCTCTTACCTACCAGTCTGACCCTTCCTTCTCTGTCTCTTTTGCTGGATCTTTATCCAGGTTGAGTTCACTAACTATGGCTGGCCCCCAGCACTCTGTCCTAAGCCCTCTTCTCTTCTCCTTCCATATTATTTTGTTTGTTGATGCCAGTTGTTTCCATGGGTTCAATTATTAGCTCTATGCAGATGAATCTTAGACATATTTGTCTCTTTCCTGACCTCCAGTCTTGTATCCCCAAGTATCTATTAGATATCTTGAACTGTATGACCTGTAGACATTTTAGAGTCAACAATGAATTCAGTATTCCCCACCCACCCAATCCAATCTTCTTCCTAACTTCCCTATTGCTATCAAGGACACCACCATCCATTTCCCTAGGCTTATAACCTAAGTGTCATTTTCAACTACTCACTGTCTCTCATGACTCATATCTAATTTGTTTCCAAAGTCTGTTGATTTTACGTTTGTAACATCTCTCACATATTCCTCCTTCTTTCTTCTCACACTACTACTCCCCTGGTACAGAACTCATCACCTTAGGGTCACCTGGACTATTGCAATAGCCAGCCAGTGTGTCTACATGACTCAAGTCTCTCCCCACCCCAGCTGTCAAACTTATCTTGCTAATGTACAGGTCTGACCACGTTACCTCCCCACCTTACTCTGTTAGAATCTCCCCATCTTACTCCATTAGAATATAAGCTCCTTGAGATCAGGGACTGTCTGTTTTTGCTT
Organism: Notamacropus eugenii; assembly: GCF_028372415.1. NCBI lineage: Eukaryota > Metazoa > Chordata > Mammalia > Diprotodontia > Macropodidae > Notamacropus > Notamacropus eugenii. The sequence goes on along the minus strand of NC_092879.1, from coordinate 31,608,778 downwards.
GTATTTGTGTTCTCAGGGTTAGTATTATACCTGGAACTTAGTAAACACTTAATATACTTAAATATTTAATATAACACTTAATTACAATATATAATATAATTATAACATATAACACTTGATTGTAATATGTAATTACAATATAGAATATAATGCTTGATTATAATGTATAACACTTAATTACAATATAAAATATAATTATAACATATAACACTTAATTATAATATAATATAATTATAACATATAACACTTGATTGTAATATGTAATTACAATATAGAATATAATGCTTGATTATAATGTATAACACTTAATTACAATATAAAATATAATTATAACATATAACACTTAATTATAATATAATATAATTATAACATATAACACTTGATTGTAATATGTAATTACAATATAGAATATAATGCTTGATTATAATGTATAACACTTAATTACAATATAAAATATAATTATAACATATAACACTTAATTATAATGTATAACACTTAATTATAATATATAACGTAATTATAACATATAACACTTAATTATAATGTAATTATAATATAACACTTGATTATAATGTATAACATTTAATTATAATAGGTAATATAATTATAATACAACACTTGATTATAATATATATTACAATATAGAATATAACACTTGATTATAATGTATAACATTTAATTATAATAGGTAATATAATTATAATACAACACTTGATTATAATATATATTACAATATAGAATATAACACTTGATTATAATATATAACACTTAATGATAATATGTAATAATTATAACTTAACCAACACTAGTGTCTTTTGTTTATCTTGTATATATCTTATTTGTGCTGATTGTATGTCCACCCCACTTCCCTAAGAGTATAAGCTCCTTGAGGACAAGAACTGTTCTTGCCTTTATTTATATTCCTAATTCAGTATAGTGTCTAATAGTACCTGAGGAACAGTAGGAGCTTAATAAATGTTTGTTGACTTGAGGACTCTGCCAGTTAGTTTCCAGGAAATCTGTGAGCTCTACCCAGCTCCAGAACCTGGGGTCTAAGCCTCTGTAAATGGACAATTCCTAGATATGCCACGCATGCTGTTTCTTTGTCTGACATCCTTCTCATTGGAAATTCTATGGACATGCACACACACATCCTACTCTCTATTAAACTTTGGAACTGATTTCTCTAATGTCCCCTCCCCTCTTTTTATCTTCATAGGACACTAAACTTAATGGTGTCCTGAACTGGTGATGTCAAGGGAGATGCTTTTTATGCTGTAATAAAACCTTGGTTTTTGGGCCAGGGTACAAAATGCCCCTTGGACTGGCTCCTGCCCCAACTGCACTATGCTGTGACGGCAGATCACAGGGTTACTGAGATGGAAAAGACTAAAAATAAAGCATACAGGGAGACCAAAGAGATGCTCTCAAGCGAGCACAGGGACAGTACTCTTCACCCACTCACCCACTCACCCAAAGCAAGCCCTGGGTTTGGCAAACAGTAAAGTCTTCAGAAATGGTTGTCATTGGTGTAGGGGAGCAGAGGGAAATTAAAGAGGGAGGCGAGAGAAAGAGCAGAGATTTAGCATGGCAGATGGAATTCTGGACTTGGAATAAGGAAGACTCGAGTTTAAGTTTTCCCTTAGACACTCACTAGCTATGTAACACTGGGCAAATCCCTTAACCTTTTTGTACCTTAGTTTCCTCAAGCATAAATTGGTGATGGGGGTTGTGAGGAGGGCTGGGGGGGGGTGGGGTTTAGACTCAGATGGCATCTAAGGTCCCTTCCAGCTATAAATCTATGATCCTATTGTAAGGGAAGGGGCCGACTGAGTCAGTCACTCCATGCCCACTTAAATAACAAGCAAAGAAATGAAAACTTGAGGGGCTACCCATCAATTGGAAAATGGCTGACCAAGTTATGGTATATCAATGTGATGGAATGCTATTGTGCTGGAAAAAGTGATGAAGGGGATGATTTCAAAGCAACCTGGAAAGACTTCTAAGAACTGACGCAATGTGAAGTTAGCAGAACCAGAAGAAGTTATATAGAACAACAATACTGAAAAGACAATGAAAACTTTGAAAGATTTAGGAACTCTGATCATCAGTCAAGAAGCATTTATGGAGGACCTGCTCTGTGCCTGGCACCATACTGGGTACTATAGATAAAAAGACAAAAATGAAATAGCTCCTGCTCTCCAGGAGCTTATCTTCTAATTCAACATACCAAACAGTATTTCTTAAGCACCTACAGGTCCCAAGTCTAGATCACCACCATGAAATTAAAGTCCAAGTTAGGCCATAAGGGACTGACCTTGGCATGGAAGAAGTCTCCAACTTTGTGGAGACTACAGGAGGGGAGGATGGAGGATGACGCAAAAGGATTTTGAGATACAGAGTTATAATTTCTGAGATAGGCAGCTGTAAACCTTGGCAACCAGAAAGCACCCCACATTGCTTTGGACAGCAGTAGCCAGAGCCAAATGACCCACATTCCTTAGTGTGATAAAGACTTTTATACAGAGAAACAAACAACTCACAAAATAATTTAGGACATTACGTTACAAAAGTTTCAGAACAGAAACCAGATATGTCCACTCTAATTCATAGCATCTCAGTTTTAGAGTTGATGGGAACTTGGGAGATTATGATCTTTCTTTTACAGAAGAACAAAATGAGACCTAGAAAAATACTAAGTTTCAAGAGACAGGATTTGAACCTGACTCCAAATCCAGATTAAAAAAATCACCAAGTTAGAAAGGACCCACAAGGTCATTTGGGCCAAACATTACTGACCAAGATTTCCTTCCACAACATACCTGACAGGTAGACATCCTGTCTAGTAAGGAGGAACCCACTATCTCCCAAGGCAGCCCATGACACTTTTGGAAAGTTCTAATTGTTAGGAATTTTTTTTCCTGATATCAGACCTACATTTGTCTCTTGCTACTTCCACCCATGGCTCTCAGTTCTCCACCCCGCCCCCATCCCCCAAGTAGGACAAAGCTAATCCCTTTTATATGGGACAGCCCTTCATGTATACTCAAACATAATTTTTATTTCATACTCCCTTATTCAAATTCAACAGAAATCCTAGGGAATCTGAGCCTATACAACAGAAAGGAGAAGGAGAGAAAAGAAATAGCAAACATCTAGGGAATATAGATGGAGGAGGGGGGGGTCTATGGGTAAATGGACTTAGAGGTCAGAAAAGGAATGCTGGCCAAAGCACTTGCCAAGGCATCAGATTTAAAAGCCCTGGTTCCTGGTAAGTCATAGGATATTTCCCTCCTTCCCCTCTAAGCAACACAGACACACACACACATTTACTGTAATCTTTGACCTTGTCTCAGAGGCAGATACTAGATTTTCTTGCTGAAGGAACCCTTTGATCCTGGGAGATATGAGATGCTCAGATGACTAAACCAGCCTTGTCTCTACTTTATCTTGACCCCTTCTCCCTGCCCTGCACCTCCATCTAGGTCCATCTAGAAGCACTGATCTGATTTGGAACAGGCCAAAGGACATATAACATAGACTGTAGCAATGGCCTTCCATTTTAATGAATTTGAAATCATATATTAATGTATGCACCCCTTCCCCCAGCTCCTTAAACTGGAATTCTGCCCGGAATTTTGAAAGATTTGCAAGATGGTAATTGGCCCAACCTCTCAAAGTTGTGCCAAGGTGGCACTTGGGTGCATTGGAAAGAACAGTCTAGTTCTTTCCAGCTGGGCAGTGAAACAATACCAACACTTTAGTAATTTTGGAGAAATCTTGTTCTGCTGTAAACAAAGATTTATATGGTGACGTTCGGAATAAGCATTTAGAGGACCAGTCACATAAGTTGTATGTCCTTCTTTCTCTAAGAGGACCATGGCATCAGGAAGGTGATTTCATAACTTGCAAATAAATTGATTTAAGTGAGGGAGAGCTGTGCAAACTCACCAGCCTCACTGTCTCTTCTGGGGCCACTTGGGTCCAGTGGCAAGATATAGATCAGGTCAAATGAAGATGGCACCCTTAAGGCTAGATAAGAAATAAGGCAAATAATGGTCTCTTTTATGTACTCAAAATTTAATCTGGGAGATCAAGACCCTGAGGATTTCTGACCAAAACCGAAACAATTGCTATTTACACTCACTGTGAGCCATCAAGGTCCAAACAATGACCAGGTGAGGCTTGGACTGGGACCTACAGTTGGCCAATCAATGAAAGTCAGATTGATTTGGGTTTAAGGCATGATCCTTAAGAAAGAAATCTAGCCTGGAAACCCTATGATATCTTTCAAGGTTTCCCAGAGTCACATAAGAAGCAACACCAAAGGAAGAGTCAGGCATGAGGAGGACCTGGGTTCAAATCTCACCCCTGACACATACTTAGCTAGCTGTGTGACCATGAGCAAGTCACAAAACCTTAGTGCCCCCCAAACAACTCTTGTCGAAACTGGAAGACATTAATGAAATCACAGGTCTAGAACCACCCTCACCCCCACCCCTATCCCTCAAGTCACACTGGACAGTTTAGACACTGATGTTAGAATTTTATGGAATTAATGCCACCACAAAAGGGCATTACTCTGAAACAGTCTCTTAACCAGAAGGTGTTGGGTGTTCCACAAAACAAGTACTTCTGTATACTCCCTTCCTAAAACTCTGATTTGCTTGTGTCATGAATGGGAGGGGTGACAGACATCATAGCAAGGGCCTAGGCTCCCCCTTCCCCTTCCTAGTTTTATTTTGAGAGCAGAGGGAGTACCCCTTGTTTGGAGTGTGATACGGTGGAAAACAGTATTCCATCTGGTTCACCTAGAGAAAGTAGCTTAATCTCTCTGGGCCTCATTTTCTACATCTGGAAAGATGGAAGATTAGTCCAAATCAGAGGTGTCAAACTCAAGCTGAATCCAACAACCCTGAGTGCTGCCTGACCCATATTTGAATGTAATTGGGAAATGTTTGAGAAATTAAAAATACAATACAACCCAGATAGTGTAAATTTGTGATTTTATAATTCAATAATAATTGATAGCAAAGCACTAGATGATGTCTGAAGTTCCTTCCAGGCTTAGGCAGGGGTACTTTCTCCCTGGCTGTTCACAAAGCTGTGGAGCTAGCACAGGGCATCCTGGCATTTTCCATGTGTCTTTACAGTTTAGAGGATGTTTTATATCCATTATCTCGATTTTTAAAAATTGAGAGACAAAATGGTTTTGTAGGGGCTAGAGAGCCAGCCTCCAAGCCAGAAAGTTTGAGGTTCAGATCCCAGCTCTGACAAATGACCCTGGCACTAGGACCCTGGGCAAATCGCATCCCTCTAGCATGGTGGCATCAAACTCAGATAGAAACAGGAACCTTGGAAATTGTTCATAAGGATCCCTGCAGGCTGCATAGTGCCTTAGAAAGTCAGATGTTGTCTATGTTCTATTTTCATTTTGTTAAATATTTCCCAATTAAATTTTTATCTGGTTTGGGTTGCACTCTTGAGTGTTGTGGGTCTGATGTGGCTGGCTTCTGCTCTCGAAGACTAACTTAAAGCCAAGGTACTCCCCACCCACCCACATTGGTGAAAGGAACCTGCTCAGCAAGGAGGTCTCTATACTGATGAAATAATAGGTCCAGGGTCTAGATCTAGTGGTGGCAGGAACCTCAGAGGCCATGTAGTCTAAACTCTTTATTTTACAGGGCAGGAAACAAGCCCAGGATGGGGATGGGGGGTGGGAAGGGACTCACTCAAGGTCAGAAAATGGTATTTGGGTGTATTCAATAAATAAATCAACATGTAATTAAGTGTTTACTAATTGTCAAGCAAACTTGAATCAGTCCCCATTGCATCAGGATCTTTGTTACTGCAGTTCAGTTGTGACCCTGTGGGGCATAGCACACCAATGCTGTCTATGGGGTTTTCTTGGCAAAGATACTGAAGTGCTTTGCCATTTCCTTCTCCAGCTCATTTTCCAGATGAGGAAACTGAGGCAAACAGGATGAAGTGACTTGCCTAGGGTCACACAGCTAGGACGTATCCAGGTCTTCCTGACTCCAGACCCTGCACTCTATCCACTGAACCACCAAACTGTCTCCCACTGAGCCATTTAGCTGCATCGAGGGGCTAACTTTCTCTTATTTTCCTGGGAAATGGCCTCCCTTCATAAGTGCGTTGCATTTCTCTCCTTATTGCTTTGCAGTCTGCTACAAACAGGGGCTACAATAATTGATCTTTTCCAAAAATTTTTTCCCCCAAGTCCCCCGGGATCTGCAGAAACAGGTGGCTTCTGCTTCGATGCTTCGATTTGGGGTTCACTCTTAACAAGAACCGGGCATGTGGACCAGGTTTCGTGTCTGGGGCTGAGGAAGGAGCCCCCAGAGCGCGCAGAGTGGGATTGGCCCAAGTGATCCGCTACAGTGCCGCATCAGCCCTCCCCACCCCTCGCATCCAGCTGATTCACCTGCCAACTTCGCCCTGGCCTCACTCCGCCTCTGGAGAGCCGGCGTCTGGCCTTCCCCACCCCCTCCCTGCTCTTCAGCCAATCCGGAGTAAAGAGCCCCGAGAAGGGGTGTGGCCACAGTGATGGCACCGCCCTCCATTACGAGTCGACCAATAGGCAGAGGCGGAGGCCGAACCGGTTTCTAGGGCTCCACCCCTCGAGCCGGCACACAATATAAGAACGCGCGCGCCTGGCGGGAAGGCAAGATGGCCGAGGCGTCGTGCTGAGTACGCTCTTGCTGCCGAGTCACCTCTCTTCAGCCTCCCCTTGCCGGCCTCAGCCACTCTTCCACCCGCAGCGGTCGCCGAGGTCTGTCCGCCCACGGCGAAGATGCCCAACATCAAGATTTTCAGCGGCAGCTCCCACCAGGACCTGTCCCAGAAGATCACCGACCGTCTGGGCCTGGAACTGGGCAAGGTGGTGACTAAGAAATTCAGTAACCAGGAGACGTGGTGAGCGGTCGGGATCGGGGCTGGAGCTGGATCCCGGGCCGGGGCCGGGTCGTGGGTCAGGGTCATTGGCATGGGGCCGGCCGGTCTAACGCGCGCGCGCATGCGCTGACGCTTGGGCTACTGGTCGGCGGTGGCGCCGGGACGAGGCTGGAGCTGGGGCGCGCCGTGGTCCCGGGGGGCTCCCGGGAGGGAATGGGGGCGCAGAGAAGGGGCAGGAAGGGCGGTACTAGCCGTCGTTACTTCGCGGCTGAGACCGCGCTAGCGGGCCAGTGGATAAACGAACTGAGACTCGGACACCCTCCCCCCCTTCCCCTCAAACTCTGAGGGGGGTGTGTGTGGCCCCGGCCTCCTAGGTCAAGGTCAAGACCGCGGCTAACCTATGGCTTGGGTACCAGGAATCGGGCCTTTGGCTTGAAGCAGCCCCTGATAGGTGCCTACTATGCAGTGTGGTCTAGTGGTTAGAGCTCTGTGCTGGGGGACCCTGGGTTCAAATCCCGACTCTGCCCCTCGGTAGTTGCGTGACCATAGGCAAGTCCCTTAATCTCTTCCATGCCTCAGTCTCCTCACCTGTAAGACAGAGATAGAGACTTGGCCTAGGATTTGGTGTATCCCTCTCCCAGGGCACGTTGGCTTAGGGAGTGGTTTTGGGAGAGTTTTTTGGGGGGCACCGAAGAACCTTGCCCAGAGTCACACTGTGAAGCGCCGTGGTGCTATAGAAAAAACTCAGTGATTTTGGACTGGAAAGGACCTGAGTTCAAATCCCCGCCCCCACCACCCTCACGTTCGGGCTTCAGTTTCCTTAACTGTGAAATGTAGGAATAGGGCTAGACGACTTCTGAGGTATCTTCTAGCTTTAATCTAGGAGCCAGTAGATGTAAAGAGGCCTGGTTTGACTCTAGATTTTCCTGACTCACTCCACACTTTTTATGGCTTTCTAATCTGGAAAATGGGGATAGCAATAACACTTACCACTTCTTAGGATCATTATATAGACTACTATGTTAATATCCTTTGCCTTTGTCTCTTGGAAGCAATCAGTCAATAAACTTTTAATCACTGGGTTTAGAGGCTGGGGCGGGGAGGGGGATAAAAGATAAAAAACCAGTCTCTACCCTCAGGGAGTCACCATTGTATTGTGAGAGACTGAAAATAAATTGGAATTTTAGGATTATAGATTTTAAGTTGGAAGGGAGCCTTAGACCATCTAGTGCAGGATTCTTAATCTGAGGTCCATGGATAGATTTCAAGAAGTCTGGGAACTTTAATGAGAAAACAGTGACATCTTTATTTTCACTGAATGCTAACTAAAATTTAGCTTTTCTTTTAATTGTTTGAAAGTATGATTCTCAGAAGGGGTCCACACCCACCAAAAAGGTGAAGAAGCCACCTTCTTTCTACAGATGAGGAAGCTGTGGCCCTCAGATGGGCAGTGACTGACTCGTCTAGGGTCACACTGGGTGAGATGTGGAGGAGCAGGAGGCCAGGTGCTCTGGTTTTTCCAAATTGAGAATTCTTTCCACCATGCCACAACGCCTCCTACTTGGGTTCTCCTGTTCTGTGTGTAGAAACAGCTTAAATATTTGAGTGGGATCAAGTTAGGAGTGTGTGTTCAGTGGACCTTGTCTGGTACTATGCTGGTGAGTAGTAGGAGCTTAAAAAATGCTTGACTTACTGTCCTTCTTGAGAGAAGAGGAAAGCAAGTTAGGGGGCATTGCTGAGGACTTACCTTGAATGCAAGAATGTTTGGTTTATTGTGGTTATAGTAGGGTCAGCCTAAACTTCAGGTTTCACTGATTACCTTTGTGCTGCGGTGGGAAGAGGGTTATTAGATTTGGTTGAAAGGACCTGAGTTCAAATCCCAATTCAGCCATTTCTGCCTGTGCACTCTTGGGTAAGTCACCCAAGCTTTCTAGAGTTTCTTTCCAAAGCACTGAGATGTGGCTCAGTGACTAGTCCATCTCTGGCCTCAGAACTTTAAAAAAGCTCCATGGGGTCGCTTAAATTTTCAGCTCTGCCTCAGCTTCCCCATCAGTAAAACAGAGCTAATAATAGTGCCTACTACCTCCCAACATTGTTGAGAATTGAATGAGGTATTTATTCATAAAGCACTTAGCACAGGGCTTGCTACTGTGTAAGCTAGTAGTGTAGTAAGCTAAGAAGTGTTTGAGGCTGGATCTGAGCTCAGGGTTTTCTGATTCTGGGTTCTCATCTCTTAGGGTCCCTCTACTTCTACCCTAACAATTCAGGTTTTTAATCTGAGAGCCTTTTTTTTTTTTAATAACTTGGAGTTGATTTAAAAAAAAATGTTCACTGTATTTCAATATAATTGGTTTCCTTGGTAATCATATGTATTTTTCTTTATGCATTCAAAACATTCTGTGTGGGGGTCTGTAGGCTTTGCCAGACACCAGTAAAAGGTTAAGAAGTCTTTGTCCTAAGCTAAGGATGTGAGCTGTGGTGCCTGCATTCACATAAACCATGCTGGCAACTCTGCTTACCTGCCAGCCCAGCAAGCTCCAATCTTTGGGTTTTTATCACCTTGGTTTTTGTATATGTCCCTCTCCCTTCCTGTGAGCTAGCTCCTTTAATAAAGACTAAAAAAGATCGGGGATGGGGGGACGGTGAGGCAGGCGACTCAATACAACTAACCTACAGGTCAACCTCTGCTGCCTATTCAGGGCTGTTCTGTGGAGCTGAGGGGTGGAGAAGGGGAGGGCAGGAGGGAAGGGGCTTTTTTCTTACTTCTTGGGTGTCAAGCCTTTGCTCAAATTTTAGGGAACCTTGCCTTGGATTTTTTTTTCATCCCCTAAATATGTGCATTTGATATTTTCTTTTCCTTCTCCTTTCTCTCCTCTCCCTTTCTCCTTCTTTCCTTCCTCTTCCTCCAGACCTATGATTTCCTCTATGCAGGTAGTACCCAGTAAGACTCTCCTTGTCAGTGCTCTGAACAGTTGGCTGGGGAACAGATCTGGGTCACACAGCCTAGTCAGGAGACACAGAGGTCCTCCCTCTGTTGGCAACTACCTGTGTGACTTGCGGAAAGTCATCCCACCTCCTGGGGTGGGGGGTGTCTCAGTTCCCTCACTGTAAAATGAGAGGTTTTGTTCAAACTGACCTCTGAAGTCCTGTCCAGCTCAAGATGGAGGATTCTCCGCCTTTAATTAGAAAAGTCCCTAATTCATTCTTCCTTAGGGCCAGAACACTACCCCAGGGGTAGCCCTGCTGTTGAACCTATAGGAGATGGAGTTGACAATCTACTCAGTGTTCATGTGGCTAAAGAAAGCCAAATAAACTTGGAAGCTGAGAACTGGCACCACATCTTGGCTGCTCTTGGTTTTTTTTCAGTGACCTTTCAAATAAAACTCTATCCCCATAAGGTTGCCATGTGGAACAGGATATGTTATATAATCTTTTTTGTCCTTCTCTGCTCTTCTCCCCCCCCCCAAAAAAAAGAAAAAGTTTAGTTTTTTTAGGCCCTTGCAGATTGGAATAAGTGTACAGATAAATTTATACACACATGCATACATACATGCATAACACATACATAATAGTACTTGGCCCTTAGAGCATGATACTCAGCTGGTATGAACCTGAGTTCAGCAGCCAGTTAGCAGTAACCAGGCCTTTAAAAGGATTTGGAGTTTGGGGCTGATAGCCACCTTCACTCCTCTCTACAAATGCTAATGATTATTTTTCAGAAACTGCTTCCTTCTGGAGGTAGATTTCCTATGTAGCTAATTGTGGCCGAAACTCTAATACAAACCTTGGGAAGGGAAGGTACTGTGCTAGGCACTTTACAAACATTATCCCATTTTGTCATTACCAACGATCCCGTGAGATAGGCGCTGTTGTTATCCTCGTTTCACAGTTGAAGAAACTGAAGCAAGCAGAGGTGAAGACACTTGACCAGGGTTACACAGCTAGCCTTTGATGCTGCCTTTGAACTCAGTCCTCCTGACTCCAGGCCTCGCATTCTATCCACTGGACCACCATCTGCTTCCATTGGCCTCCCATGGTCCTATCAGTCAATCATCACGCAGTGTTTTCTTCAGGGAGCACACACAGCCTGTTCTAGTGCCTATCAGTGACCAGCACATTGAGTCCTTATGAAGAATACCTCTCGGGAACTTAATTAGACTTTGTTTCCGACACTTTCACTGTCTCTGGGCCAGAATTCTTTAGTCCTTGTGGTAAGCAGGGCTGAAGCCTGGGTGGGCTTCCCTCGATCAAAATTCCCATTGATCAAATGGAATGTTTGCATGCCTGCCAGAGGCAGAAGGTATGGGACACAGGTCAATGTAGTTCAGACCCTTTAAGTTTCTCTCTTTCACACTCAACCTTTTTTGCTGGATAGGTAGAGGAGGGAATGACTTCCTAGAAATTACCTGAGTAACTGTAGCCCAGTTTAAGGAAATACTTACAGGTGTATTTTCATATGCTCACATCAGCTCTAGACTGCATTGTTTCAGGGAAAATTTCAAAGTCAGGTTTAATGTCTTTCAGGCTTCCCTGTGGGAGGTGACTGTCTCCTTTCTCATCTCTGAACCACTTTGCCTCAGCCTAAAAATGTAGTCGGTGTGACACAGGATTCCAAGAGAGGACAGTTGATAGCAGCTCAGCTATTGGAATGCTTTGTCTGTTACCTTAAGGGACAGTAGGGTTTGTTTTTTTTTTTTTTAGTACCTCCTGTACATACCCCATGCTAGATAGCTATGAGAGAATGTCTGGCTGTTACAAAAGTGTTCCAAGTAGGAGTCAATAGCTCATTGGGTGAAGGAAAGAAAATCTAGATAAGTTTATCTACTTTTGGCCATTAGTGTTTTCCTGGAAGCTCATTGTTGGCTGGGGGTGGGTGGCGATGGGAGTATGATGATGTTGACTATGATAGGGTATTGAGGAGATCAAAGCCCATTCTAAAGGTAGCAACGGGAGATAAACCCTGTATGAGGTATTTTTATTTTAAAGTTATATTGCCATTTTGGTATAAAGAGAAGGAATTATTCATGTTGCTGAATAATAGTCAGACCTAATTGGCTACCCCTTAGATCTTTCCTCTCTGCCCTCCCTAATACCCAATTTAACGTAGTATCTTTGAGGTGATTGGTTTTTACTATTAGCATTTTTGTAAGTATATTGTTTTTGCCAGAGGCAAATGTAAATGTTCTTGGTTACTATAGAGATGTGGGCCCTTTCTGGTGAAGGACCCTCCCGGAGGGTTGGTTACCTCCGAAGGAGTTGAATGCTGCCACTCAAATGCGAGAATTTACTTTTCCCAAACAAAATGGCCTGGCTAGGCCCTTTATTTTCCATTTATTGAAATGGAAATGTAGCCTCCAAGTATCTCCCCCCTCCCCCCTCTTTCTGTTGAATCCCTTGGTAGTTAGCATAGGTGCGGGGCATTTAGGGCTTTAAGAAACTTGGAATTTATCTAGCTCAGAGGTTCCCGACTGGGGCTGTACAAGAAGCTTGTCAAGAGGGCTGTAGAAATAGTCGGAAAATAAGTATATTATCTTTTTGAAATATTGCGGAAACTCCAAATGAAGTTGTGCAAAAGTCTTGGTGAAACCTTGGGGGAGAAAAATTGATCTCTTTTGTTGTGTGTATATGCAAGCTAAATGTAAAAATGTATTTCCTTTCCTATTGAATGTGAAGGTTTACTAAAAATTTGGAGAGTAAACAGGGTCAGGAATGAACAGGAGATCTAGTCCAACCCCTTAATTTAACAGATGAGGGAACTTGATTTGCTTGGAGTCACCCAGATATTAAGCAGCAGAGGCAGGATTCAAACCTTGGTCTTGGGATTCCAGATGTGCTTTTCACTGTATCAAATGTGGAAACTGACACTGATGGCCATAGACAAAACTGACCTGTGGTGTTTTTCGAAGGTATGGTGGCAGATTCATGTGCGTTGATTCTTTGAGGGCAGGGACTGTCTACTTTTATATTAAACATTGAAGTCGATATCTCTTGAGATATAAATAAGTACAGTGTGGATCATCCATAGCTGATGTATGTATCAAACCACATTTATGTAAGATATTTCTACATGAAACTTAAAGTAGGTGCCAACAACTGAATTTTAGTCAATCACCTCCCAATGTTTGATCTAGCTAGATATAGATAGATTGATCAGTCAATCAATCCGATCTATCCATCTGTGGTGATGAGTTGATGGAGGATCCTAAGCATAGTGCAGCATGCCTAAAGTGCTTTGACATTCTTAGTGGAATATAGAAATAACACTGTTAATCTAATTTTCCCCTCCCCCTGTAGTGTGGAAATTGGGGAAAGCGTTCGAGGAGAGGATGTCTACATCGTGCAGAGCGGTTGTGGTGAAATCAATGACAATCTGATGGAGCTTCTCATCATGATCAATGCTTGCAAGATCGCCTCAGCGAGCCGGGTCACTGCTGTTATTCCTTGCTTCCCTTATGCCCGGCAGGACAAGAAGGACAAAGTAGGAGCAGACTCCAATGTGGTATTTCCTTTTATTTTTAAAATGATACTCCAGAAGTTTAGCTTTGCTCCTAGCGACCTTCCATTTTAGAATAGAGTGGAATGAGTGTCTAGAGAGCTAGCTTTGAAGGGGAAGACCTGGGTTCAAGTCCCACTTCTAACTTATCCTGGCTGTGTGACCTTTGGCAAGTCATTTAACCTTTTGGTGCCCCAGGCCACTTTCTGTAGTGATAGAAGAAGCCTCCCAGGCTGATGATTACCTGTACTAATAGAATTAGAGGTCTGAGACACATACAGATCATTTAGATATGAGTCATGTTGGTTTCATTGGGAAGTTTCAATTTAATCAGTTTTCAAAAATGATTCACAAATTTGTGATTTCATACAAAATGATATAATCTTTCATATACATGCTCCACAGCTTAACAATGACTATAGATTTTTATCTTCAGAATTTTTAAAGTAGTGGTTATTTTTCATACAAATTTCTCAGTTACAGTATAAATACTTTATTTTGTTTACCAAAATTAGTTGAAGCAGACATTTAGTGAAGTCATTGGAGGGAGATAAACTGTATTTGCTCCTCAGAGGGTCTGGACATGTAATTTCTTGGTAACTCTTGGTAAGGAAATTCCCTTTATCAGTTTAGATCATTGACTGTTCTACAACTTCCCAACAAGCATTTATTAAGCACCTACCATGTGCTGGAGGATAGAGCACTGGGCTCAGAATCAGGAAGAGTCTTCTTCCTGAGTTAAAATCCCGGCCTCAGACACTTTCTAGCTGTGTGACCTTGGGCAAGTTCCTTAACCTTGTTTGCAAACCACTCCAGTAACTCTGCCAAGAGAATCCCAAATAAGGTCGCTGGGAGTTGGCACAACTGAACAATATGTGTTAGAGGTGGCTAGATGGCTCAGTGGATAGAGTGCCAATCCTGGAGTCAGGAAGACCTGATCAAATCCATTCTCAAATGCTTACTAGCTGTGTGATCCTGGGCAAGTCACTTACCCTCTGTTTGCCTTACTCCACTGGAGAAAGAAATGGCAAACTACTTCAGTATCTTTGTCAAGAAACCCCGCCCCCCTCCATGGCTAATATGGCCCTCGGAGTTGCAAAGAGTCAGACTTGACCAATGACAACAATGTGTCAGGCCCTGTATATAAACACTGGGGATATTAAAAAAAGGCACAAGACAATCCCTGTTCTCAAAGGAGCTCATAGTCTAATGAGGGATACAGTATGCAAATGACTCCTTACAAACAAGCTGTATGCAGGATAAATTGGAGATCATCTCAGGAAGGCTGGAAATGGCTTCTTACAGAATGTGAGCCTTTAGCTGAGACTTGAAGAAAGGGGAGCCAGGATCTAGAGGAGGGAGAGACAATTCCAGCAAAAAGGCAGAGTCAGGAGAAAGGAGTAAGGAGTAGGGAGGAGGCATAGTGTCATTAGATTGTAGAGTATGGAAGAGTTTAATATGTAAGGAGTCTGGAAAGGTAGTGAGGGGCAGGTTATGAAGGGATTTAAAAGCCAGTGAATTTTATATTTGGAGCCACTGGAGTTGATGGATGGGGGGTGGGGGAGGTAACATAATCAAACCTGAGCTTTAGGAAGTTCATTTTGATAACTGAGTTGGAGGATGGATTGAAATGGGGAGAGACTTTAGACAGAGAGACTGAATAGCAGGCTATGGCCATAGCTCAGCCAGGAACTATTGAGAGTGGAATGTCTTGTACATGGAACAACCGGAAGGCCAGTGTCGTCAGATCTAAGAGTACTCAGTGGGAACTAAGGTATAAGAAGACTGAAAGGTAAGAGGGGATTAGGTTATGAGTGACTTTGAATGCTGAACAGAGGACTTTGTATTTACTCCTGGAGGTCATGGGGAGACACTAGAGTTTACTTGTGGGGGTTGGGAGAGGGTTGACATGGGGAGACACTAGAGTTTATTTGTGGGGGTTGGGAGAGGGTTGACGTGGTCAAATTTGTGCTTTAGGAAAATCATTTTGGTGGCTAAATGGATGATAGATTAGAGTGGGGAGAAACTTGAGGCAGACCCACCCATCAACAGGCTATTGGAATAGTCCAGTTCTCCCCTCTCTACCTTTCTCCCTTCCTGTGATAAGGGTTTTCGCTACAGTGGTGGCAGTGTGAGAGATATCACAAAGGTTAAATGAACAGGTCTTGGCAACAGTTAGGGACTGAGAAGCACAGTGAAAGAGGACACCTAGGTTGGAGGGATGTCTGGGGGACTGAGAGGATCGTTCAGTAAGAGGAAAGAGAAAGGGGAAAAGTTAACAAGATGTGTTTGGGACATGTTGAGTTTCAGATGTCTATTGGACATCCACTTGGAGCTGCAAGACTGGAGGTCAGTAGAGAGTTTGGGGCAGGAGAGGTACATGGAGAGTCATCAGCATAGATATGGTTGTTAAATCCATGGGAGCTGATGAGATCAAATGAAGTATCATAGAAGAAGAAGAGAAGAGGGCCCAGGACTGAACTCTGAGGGTCATCTGTGGTTAGAGGGTATGACCTGGAAGAGAATCCAGCAAGGGCGATAGGGGAGCTGTCAAGTAGGTAGAAGTAGGAGTGAGTGGGACCCTGAAAACCTAGGGAGAAGAAAGAATCAAGAAAGAGAGAGTGATCCACAGTTGCTAAAGGCTACAGTGATCTTGAGGAGAATGAGTATTGAGAAAAGCCTACTGGATTTGACAACTCATTGGTAATTGGAGGGAGCAGTTTCAGTGGTGATAAGTCGGAAGCCAGATTTGAAGATGTTAAGAAGTGTGGGAGGATAGAAAGCTGAGGTAGTTCTTTTAGATGGCTTTGGCCTTTTGGAGGAGTTTAGCTAAAAGGGCCGAAGAGTTATTGGAAGGAAGGATCTGATGGAAGGGTCCAATGAACTATGTGTGGTACATAGCGTGGGGCCAGCTAGATTCAGTGGGTTGAGGTGAATTGTCCCTCTAATCCGGACAGCTCAGCCCCAGGGCAGAGTCCCAAAACTGGGTAGATTGGGGGTAGGGATGGAGACAATGGTCTCTGGAGGCCCAGGTGCTCAGTCTTAGAGAATTGCCTGGATCAGGAGATGCTAGGTGACTTAGTGAGGTCACCTCACAATTGATGTGTCACAGGCATGACTTGAGCCTTCTGCCTGAAACTGGCTTCCTGTCCCCAAAGTCACACTGGTTCTCTTTGTTAGGAGGCTGGAGCCTGATGATGTGGGGGTGGGGAGCTATATGACTGGAAATAACTGGTATTTAAAAAGAAAAGATGGCCTCCATAAAACTTTCTTTAGTACGTATATAGCCTTGTTAGCAATTAAGGAAATGAAAATGAAGAAAAACTCAAGGTTTCATTATGTGTATCTTAAACTAACAAAAGTAAACTATAAAATCTTTTGTTGGTAAGGTTCTGGGAAAATGGGTGCTTTAATTGCGGGTGCTACTATATGTTTATGAGTTGAATCTTTTGGGAGAACACCATGTAATGAACTATCAGACATTCTTACCTTTGACCCAGGAATTCCATTTTGGGTAATGTACCCCAAGGAAATTGACCCCAAAGGAAAAACAAAATGATTTGTTTCAAGATGTTTGTAGCAATTCTATTTTTATAAAAGCATGGAAAAGAAAAAAAAATAGAAATAACCCAAATGTCTAATATTGTAGGAAAAAATAACCAAATTATACTCTTACAAGTATGATGTAACCACAAAGCATTAAACTGCATAGAGGTGCGGAAAATATGTACATGAAAAAAGGCATTAAATGAACATATGATCTAATGCATGCATTGATCACTTTTAAGTTTCCAGAGTTTATGATATAATTCATGGGGGGACTGGGAGTTGGCTAGCCCTAATCCATGGGCTGCTCTCTTCACTCTCCCCCCCCCCAATTCAAATTGGAGTTTCTCTGTAAACCTAGTAATTGGTCTTAAGTAGTGCAGCTAACCTAGCAGTGGTACTCTATGAACTTGACTGGGCTGATCTTCGCTCAGTAGGCCTCACTGGGTCCCTTCTGGAAGCTATCCAGCTTGATAGGACCTGCTAGATATTCTTTTTATGGTTGTTGTTGTTAATTATCTTATTATTTATTTGATTTCAGTTTTCTACAATCACTTCCATAAGTCTTAGATTTTCTCCCCCTCCCTGAGACAGCATGCAATCTTATATAGGTTCTGCACATACATTCTTATTAAACACATTTTCACATTAGTTATGTCACATAGAAGAATTAAAATGAATGGGAGAATTGATAGATGTTAATTCTTGGACAGCACCGAAGGTGATTGATGGGATATCAGGGTCAGAGACCTCTTAGGGCAGGATAATATTGATCATGACTGTAGAAAAACAAGAGAATTTGGAAGAGATGTTTGTCAGCCTGTTTTTCTCATGCCTCGTCCAGGTGGGTTCTTGGTAGATTCTAGGACCAGCCTGGCTAAATGTAGCAATGCTAAAAGCCTTATTGTTAGTATGGTGAATTGACCAGAGCAACCTGGGAAACAAAGAAAAAGACAAAACAGCACCAGTCTAGCTAGCCCCTTGTGCTTCTATAGTGACGGTGGCAGAAATGGGGTGAGAGGGTTCAGAGTCCCTGAGACCATCAGCACTCTCTGTAAACTCCTTGTATGGTGGCCATCACCTGCACTACTAGAGAAACAGTCATACCTGTTTACATCTGTCCCATAAATGGAAACAGGTGACAAAAAGAAGGCAAAACTAAGTGGAAGGCAGTCTCACAGACCCTCATTGGAGAGGCAAATAAAGGAGTTAAGGGACTTTGCTTCCATGGGAAGCTTTAGGATCATTAAAAGAGCTTTGTAATATTCCAAAGTCAATCAAGTCCACTTCCCTCCTCCTGTTCAACCCTGGACCCAACTCTAGGTCCAGGTCTACACATTGATAGACAAACTCTATATGTTTTTCATCCAAATGCATGTCATAAGCTGGGTAATAGATATTCCTTATCCACTTGGTCTTTCCTGCATGGATGGTCAGACTGAACTTTTGAGTGCTTGCAGAGACTGAAGTATTCCAGGGCTTGTTTTGCCACCAATATGAATGTCATCTGCAAACAGGAGCATGTGAAAGACCACAGAGAATCCATTCTCTTCCACTTGGACTCCATACTCCTGGTCTCCATCACAGTGGTCATTGAATAAGGTTATTTCTATCATATCTTTCAAGGAATCTTGAATGATTTCGTTATATGGATAGGAGAAGCCTTTTTGGAAAAAGAGGCTTTAAGATGACATTTTGCTATACCAAATTTAAAATATAATTTTTGAACTGTAAGCACCATAGGATCTTAAGTCCTCTACATCTTTGAGTCAATTGCAAAATGGTAAAGATACAGTCCATTGTTGAATATTACCTAGGAAAGCCAGTGTTTCCCTACTGATTCTCGCTAAGGATTCCCTCAGTTTGTACATTGATGATTGTCAGAGATTTTATATTATATTATCTTTATTATTTTTTATAATTTTATATTATATTATCTTTATTTATAATTTATCTTATCTTATATTATATTATCTTTCCATCCTTCACGTACCTTGCTTATCAGTTCCTCAACAGCCTCAACTGTATGTCTCCTAGAAATACACTTGATCCTGTTTTTGTTCTTTCTCTTCAGTGCTGTTTCTCTCTTCTCTTTAAGCACACTGAAAACTCTGATATTAGGGTCTGAGTGTGGTGGTTCCACTGCCCTTGATGGGGAAAAGTTTGTTATAGTAATCTTTATATGTTGATCTTTTCCATTTTTCTTCTGGGCTTTTTGGGGGAGACGGGAGAAGTTTTTCCATTTTCATCCTTAAATACCCTTGAGATGATTTACTTAGTTGGATTTCTTCCCAAGCCTTCCTTTCACTGTAACACATTAAAAATGCGTAATTACACAGAAGAAGCAGTATAGAGGATGTCATCTGAAAAGTGATGGGCTGGTTCCATAGCAAGAATGAAAGATACTCAACCAATAGACAGCCTGCCTGCTCCATTGGTATTCACACAATATCAAGAGAATGCAGAGAAGGTTTTCTGGAAAGCCCCACAGGATGGGCTAGCACAGAGCTTTGGTCTGCATCTTGGTATTGAAGGGGGCATCTGCATGATTGAACTCTTCCAGAGGCATTGGACTAAGAAGTCTTCATTTGATCCTTTGTTTCTGTAAACTTCATAATTATATATATTCATATATAAATTCATATAAATTTTTCATATAAATTCATTCATATAAATTCATAATTTTATATATATATAGATACTGGTATCTCTTAAACTTCAGTATATTGTGGTTTGGGGACTTCTGGGGGTGGGTGGGGGTGGATGGGGCTGCTTTTATTTTGCAAATAGCAATGTTGATTGAAAAGTTTTTAAGACCAGTTGGTCTTTTAAAAAAAAAAAATTAAACGTAGGCTGGTAGCCACACATCAGACTTGTCTCTTTTACCTTTGATAAACAGGCTGAGAGACAGGAAAACTATTTAAAATAGTCAGTAGGCCCACTTTGCCAACTTCATAACTTTGAACTATTTGTCAGTGTCCCTTACTCTCTCTCATTTAGAGCCGAGCCCCAATCTCAGCCAAGCTTGTGGCAAATATGCTGTCTGTAGCAGGAGCAGATCATATAATCACCATGGACCTTCATGCCTCTCAAATTCAGGTATGAAAGAAAAGCTAACCGTGGGAGTTGGTATATATCTGTGTGTGGGGGGGAGGCGGGGGGTGGGGGGGAAAATTGGTGTTCATGAATACTCTGGGGAAAAGACAACCAGGAGAAGCAAACGTAGGATACTTCTGAGTAACAAGAGACCAAATGCCTTGGAACTAAATGAAAAGAACCCTGAGATTGTGTTCCCAGAAACTTGGTTTGAATCTTGGCCACAATACTTACTAGGTGGATGGCCTTGCTATGCATGGACCTCTGTCTTTCCCTATGGAAGCTTGGGATAATAGGCTGCTTGCCTCACAGTTGTTTTGGAGAAGGTGCTTCAGAAGTAGGAACCCTTATTTACAAATGCTGGGAGCCCAGGAGGGGTGGGGGGAGCCAAGTGATTAACACAGAGTTCTTTTCTGCAGGGATTTTTTGATATCCCAGTGGATAACTTATATGCTGAGCCAGCTGTCCTGAAGTGGATAAGAGAGAACATTGCTGACTGGAAGACCTGTTGTATTGTATCCCCTGATGCTGGTGGAGCTAAAAGGTAGGATTTGTATTCTGCCCACTCTGGTCATCTATGAACTGACCATGTGTGGATCTCATGACTGAGGGAATCGACGTGGTATCTTGTGAGTACTTAAGATGGCTCAGCTCATCTTTGTCATGCAATCCTAGAGCTAGAAGGATCCTTAAAGGTCATTTGAGTTCAATCCCTCATTTTACAGTTGAGGAAACTGAAGCCCAGAGAGAAGTAACTTGCCCAGGGTCACACAGCCAGTCAGTGTCTGAGGTCAGACCACAGCTCCAAATCAGTGCTTGCTCTATCTATCCCCTGTGTCACCTAGATCTTCTCTGTCCCTAAATTGTTACTTAGTACCTTTTCCTTGGAGATGGCATTTCATATGTGGCATATGGCTTTATTACTTTTTTTATTTAATAGTATTTTTTTCCAATTGCTTGTAAATACAATTTTCAACTTCCATCTTTTTTGAAAGATTTTGTGTTTGCCAAATTTTTTTCCCTCTCTCCTCCCTAAGATGGCAAACAACCTGATATACAATCATGTAAAACATATTTCCACGTTAGTCATGTTGTGGAAGAAGAAGCAGAACAAAAGGAAAAAAACCAAAGTGAAAATAGTATGGCATATGACTTTTATTTATATGTGTTCCCCTTCACTGGCCTGTTGCTATTTGGGAAGCCAGGAATTCCTTCAGGTAGGGATCCCAGTAAGAAGGGAACTGTGTAGCTGATGGGGTGCTTGTGCTTGGACCCCAATTCCAAGACCACATTTCTCCCTAGCTTCAAAACACTATCCCTGATAGTTTTCTCCCCAGCCCAAGGACACTATACCTAGCAATAACTCATAAGTAGGTTCTGGTAAGACAAATTACCTTTCCCCAGAATTACGCTATCTTTCCCCGTCACAAGAACAAGCTGGCTTCTGAAGAAATTCTTTTGTTAAAACAGGATTATCTTGTAACCACAGAATTTATCATATATTGATTCTCAAAGTTATCACATTCAGTCCAGAGGTCAAGCTATAGATGTCAACTCTCAAAGCTAGCTTGCTTACTGACTGACATAACAGAGCAAAAATAGACTCCCGAGAAACCCCTCCCCTCATTTCCAGTAGTGAATGATGCCTGTGACCAAGGTTGTAAGTTATCACCTCATTAGCATATCTGCTAGATAATCTGCTACTTTTCTTATATAAGCTTTAGCATCATTCCTGTTAAGTTGCAAATTTCCTCTGCCTGCCATATTGGTGTTACAGTAAGCCTTTGCCACCTTGACTTAAACAATGCTTGAGTCCGTGAATTCGTTCCAGACCACCCTCTCCTGTACTTCAGTCCTTGAGGGGTCCCCAAACACTTTAAATGGCATCATAGCCACTGACCATGGCTAGATAGTACAGTGAGTAGATAGAGCACTAGGCCTGGAGTCAGGAAGACTAGAGTTCAAATCCAGCCTCAGACATTTGTTAGTTTTATGATTCTGGATAAGTCACTTAACCTTTGCCTCAGTTTCTTTCACTGAAAAATGGGGACTATAGAAGCACCTATCTCCCTAAGAGGTCATGTGTATTGAGTGAGATAATATTTGTAAAGTATTTAGCACAATCTCTGGCACATACTCAGGAGGTGCCTAATAAATTCTTGTTCCCTCCCTAACTTGGGCTACATATATGACTCTTAGGATTCTGCTAGGGATTTGATTTTCCGATCAACATCAACAGCTGTTAAAAAATTACCTAGAATGTGGTTGTGCTGTGTATCAGTGGGGGATGGGCAGGTTTGTTTCCCCAAACCTTTTGCCATTTTGCAGAACATTTTTTTTCTTTTTTTAAATTTCTTTTTTATTTCTTTTTTTTCAGAACATTTTTGATTCTTAGGATTAAGTACTGAACAAGGAAAAAATCATGGTGTATTATTGTTTTAAAGCCAAGAACCTAAGGAACATTTTAATAGAATTTACCAGAGACTGAAAGCTCCCTCGATTAAGAGCACTTCATTTCCTCCCTGGATTACTCATTAATAATACATTCTGAAGTGTTACTTACATTCTTAATGGAGAAATAGAACCAGGCACTACAAAACCTTAGGTGTTTACAAAATTAATTCAGGATTCCTTCAAAGCCATTCATATTTTTGATACTTGGTTTTCTCTTCAAACTCTCCATTAAAGTAAACATAAGGATAACTCAGTTAAGTTCATTTCCCCACCCCTTCCCCCAAATTTACTCCTGTCTTATGTGTTTACCAATGTCATCCTTCCCTCAGTGTTTTAGATCGCCGTGAAAAAGAGATTGAGTGGGAAGGGACTTCAGATGCCATTGAATCTAGCCCTCTCATTTTAACAAGGAAACGGAG
This sequence comes from Notamacropus eugenii, assembly GCF_028372415.1. Taxonomy (NCBI): domain Eukaryota; kingdom Metazoa; phylum Chordata; class Mammalia; order Diprotodontia; family Macropodidae; genus Notamacropus; species Notamacropus eugenii. Next base: position 31,585,855 of record NC_092879.1, on the reverse strand, counting down.
GCCCAAGGAGGAAAAGGCACTTGGCCCACACTTACACACCATCAGAGGCAGGATTCGAAACTCATAAAATATGTGATATGCTTAGAAATAGCCCTCTGAATCTCTGTCTATTCATTTTACTACAGGCTGCCTGAAACAGGCTGCCAGCATTTATAGGCAGGTCCTGTGCAAATCATATGAAGTGGTGATAGCATTATTCAGATTCACAAGGCACATTTTCATTGGCCTGGAAGCAGTTAGCCTTTTTTATATAATTACAGTTTCAGATAGTGGGAATTTTCATACATGGAGATTTCTCATTTGCGGTGTAGAGAGTGAGCACAGAACTTTAAATCAATCAAGTTCAAGCTTTGTTGATTTTCAAGGGAGATTTGGGTTTGCTGACAGTGACTCCAGCTGCTCATCATTTCTTATTATTGGTGAAGTCTCTTTCTCTAAAGGAACTGAAATGACTGCTTTGTAGAGTCATTCCCCATTGAAGATTGGAATTCATCCATTCATTCATTCCACAAGCATTTCTTTTTATTTAGTTATTTATTTGTTTTTGGTTTTCTACAATCACTTCCATAAGTCTTAGATTTTCTCCCCCTCCCTCCTCGAGTTGGCATGCAATCTTATATGGGTTCTACACATACACTCTTATTAAACACATTTTCACATTAATCATGTTGCGTAGAAGAATTAAAATGAATGGGAGAAACCATGAGAAAAACCCCAACAAAACAAAACATAACAAAAGAGAAAATATTCTGCTTCATTCTGTGATCCAATTCCATAGTTCTTTCTCTGGATGCGGATGGCATTTTGCCTGAAGAGTCCTTTGGCAGTGTTTTAGGTCCTTGCATTGCCGTGAGGGGCTAAGTCTACCAGAACAATTCCTCACACACTGTGGTTGTTGCTGTGAACAAAGTTCTCCTGGTTCTGCTCCTTTTACTCAGCATCAGATCATAAAAGTCTTTCCAGGCCTCTCTGAAGTCTTCCTGTTAATCATTTCTTGTAGCACAATAGTATTCCATTACATTCATATACCACAACTTGTTCAGCCATTCCGCAATGGATGGGCATCCCCCTGATTTCCAGTTTTTGGCCACCACAAAGAGAGCTGCTATAAATATTTTTGAACATGTGGGACCCTTTTCCATTTTTATGATCTCTTGGGGATACAATCCTAGAAGCAATATTGCTGGGTCAAAGGGTATGCACATTTTTGTGCCCCTTTGGGCATAGTTCCAAATTGCTCTCCAGAATGGTTGGATTAGCTCTCAGCTCCACCATCAATGAATTAGGGTTCCAACTCTCCCACATCCTCTCCAACATTTATCATCTTCCTGTTTTGTCATGTTAGCCAGTCTGATGGGTTTGATTCCACAAGCATTTCTTAGGCCCTTCCAGTGGTTATAGGTTTTATCCACCACTTATATGAGACAAGACAAAACCTAAAAACTCCCAACCAGTCTGCCCCTCTGCCCCAACCAGTCTTGTCCATGAGGACCTAAGCTCTCCTGTTCCTGGGAGCTGCAGTATTCACACAGACAGTGATCTGGGAGGCCCCTGAGTTGAATCTTGAAGGAAGACAAGGATACAAGAGGAGAATATGTCCTAAATGCTACTACAGGCAGCCCCAACAAAGGTGTGGACACATTAAGGAACAGCAACTAGACCAGTTTGCTTGAAATGGAGAGTTCATGAAGGGGAATAATGTGGAATAAGCCCAGAAGGCAGGGTAGGTTGGAGCCTGCCTATGCAGGGTTGTGTGTGTTCATCCTTCGTTGCCAAAGAAGACCATGCCATCGGAGAAATGATGAGGTAACTTGCACTAGACTTTGTTTTGAGTGAGGGAGGGCTGTGCAGGTCACCAGCTTCACTTCTCCTCCAGAGCCATCTGAATCCAGTGACCAGATATTCATCAGGATGACTGGAGATGACCCAGGATGAGGCAGTTGGGGTTAAGTGACTTGCCCAAGGTCACACAGCTAGTGAGTGTCAAGTGTCTGAGGTGAGATTTGAACTCAGGTCCTTCTGATTGCTGTGCTGGTGCTCTATCCAATGTACCACCTAGCTGCCCCATGCACGGTTGTAGGTGCCTCACTGAGGTCTGTCTGCGTGGACCTCTTTATACTTGGCTAGTCACTGCATGTCTGAGCTTTGAGGCACTCAGCTAAAGACTTGCTCAAAGCCCATGCATGGTCAGAATGATCTCAAGCAAATGTGGTTAACACAATCCTGTGTGTTTAGGAGGCTGATATTTTTCAGAACAGTAGTAATAGAAAGCAACATGTGACTTGGTTAGAGCAGGATGTAAAAGAGGTAGTATAGTTCAATGGAACCAGCACTGAGTTTCTAGGTCTGAGTTCAGGTCTCACCTCTGCAAACAGTGGCCTGGGTGACTTTGGATAAGTTACTTTTTCTCCCTGGGCCTCAGTTTTCTCATCTGTAAAATGAGGGGTTTGAACTAGATGCCTTCCAAGGACCTAGGCTCTAGGTCTAGGATCTTGTGAACCATTTGTAGACTAGCTAGCTTCTCTATTCAGTGGCTACAGTCACATCTTATCTTGGAGCAACCATTTTGCCAAGGCATGCATGCCAGGGGGGGACCTTAGAAGGGAGATTTGCACTGAGCTAGCCTGGCGGCCTCAAAGCACATGTTGCTCATGCTTGTGCGTATCATCTTTGTATAAGGAAAAAGAGCTCAGTAGAGTAATTGTTAACGAATGCTCTTCTGGCCAGCAATTCTCTGTGTCAGTAATGTGCTCTTTGGGCATTATTCAACTTTTGCTCTACCTATGTACCTCACAGGGTTGTGGTGAAAACAAAATTTGCAAAGTACTTTTGTTCTCCCTATTTTAAAAAGGAGAAAACTGACTCTTAGAGAGGGCAAGTGATTTGCCTCCTCCCTACAGGGCCCTCCCTCATTCCTTTTACATGTTGCCAGATGGCTGCTGAATTTACACTGAATATGGACAATATGTTAGCCCACATGGCATTGCCAGCCACTTAATGGGTGCTATCTCATTCCCATGTGAAAATGACACCACATGACACCACACGCAAAAGCAACATGTGACTTAGGGAAAAGTGAGCTGGGTTTTGTAACCTATGAAGTCCTGGATTCACATCTTGCCTCTGACATTAGTTGTGTAATTATGAACAAATCACTTCCCTCCCTGAACCTCAATTTCCTCATCTATAAAATGGGAGTAATAATACCTGCAGTATTTACCTCCCTGGTCTCAAATGAAAAAATGTATTTATTTTAGTACCATATAAACCTTAATTTAGGCTATATATAGTGTACAAAAAGTCTTATTCTTGGTGTTGACAAGGTCTTTAATGGGTCAGTGGAATTAGGCAGATTACCTGCCTCCCTTTCTCCTCTGAAATCATTAGCGTTTCCTTATGGACAGTGATCCAAAACAGAAAGCTCTGTTTCATTTGGAGAAAAATGGAGTATATTCCATGGCAGCATACCAATAAAGAAGCCTATACCTTGAAGCTACTGTTTAATTGGTGTCACTTTCTAATTGTCTTAAAAATGAAGTTGACATCCAGATACACAGTATAGTCTTCACTGAGAAATATGACTGAGAATAGCTGGGATGTCACAAATGTTAGAGTAGGCTCAGTATTGCCTACTATCAGTCTGGGCCTTAAGGGGTGATTGTAGTTATTCATTCTGTTTATAGGCCTTAAAAATCTTTTTTAGTTTTTACATTATAGTCATTGTCAGGTATATACTCCTTTCCTACCTCATTTGCCCCATTCCCTTGTAACACAAAAAGTCAGACAAGACCACCTGACTGTAACAGTGTATGCAACGTTCCATACCCTTAGCCTTCCACTTCAATGGTTTCTCCAGGGCCAAGAATGGTCATCACAATTAAGTATTTTCAGGTTTTGCTTTAGTGTTCTTTTCATTTATATTACTATGATGTACCAGTTCATAAAGATTTCCCTATATTTCTCTGAATTCCTCATTAGTCATATCTTATAGCATAAAAATTTTCTATAAAGTCATATTCATCAGTTCAGCCAAAAAATTGTTTTCCAGATTGGACCAGTTTTCAGCTTCACCCATAGTCTGTCAGTGTGCCTGTCTTCCCACAGCCCCTCCAGCTTTGAGTGTTTCCACCTTTTGCCTCTGTTAATTTGCTGAATGTGATGTGAAACCTCAGAGTTGTTTCACTTTGTTTGAGTTTGTGTTTCATTTTGAAAATTATCCTTTGACTACTTATCTATTGGGGAATGGCTCTTAGTCTTATATCTCTTCGCAGATTTTTTTCACAGATGTTTTGTTATCACCTTAATTGGAACAATCTCTGCACTTGCGATAATGGTTGTATTTAAATTGATAGAACCTAAACCCTCCCCTCCCCACTCCCATCCCCCAATTCATAGATTCAACTTTCCAATGCCTCCCAGAACTGGTGAGTGCTCCCCATCCCATCTCTACTTGATTCCTCACTAAACTCTTGATAATCTGTAAACTGACTTACCCCTATCTTCCTGCAGAGTGACTTCAATTGCAGATCGACTGAATGTTGACTTTGCTCTGATTCACAAAGAGCGGAAGAAGGCCAATGAAGTTGACCGAATGGTGCTGGTGGGAGATGTCAAGGACCGAGTAGCCATTTTAGTGGATGACATGGCTGATACTTGTGGAACTATCTGTCATGCAGCAGATAAGTGAGTAAATTGGTGTGGGGAAGGAGCTCTTTTTGTCAGGAGGTAGTGACTGGGGGTAATCTATTGGTCAAAATGATCCCACATATTCTCCTGCCCCGAAAGTAACTACCTTAAGGGAATAAATACGTTTTCAGGTCCTGGACCCAAAGCACTTAGTGATCCATTGAACACACATGATTGCTTCAGACAGTTTTGTGGTTTGTAGTAGGAGGGGGAATTGAACCTGGCAGAGTTCTATATAGGACATCAAGCATGGCAATCTGATCACAATTATTGATTACAGTAGCGGAGTATAGCCATGTGCTCTGTCAGGATCACTGTTCACTTTACGAGCTTCTATTTGTGGCTCTTAGCTATGAAGTTGGGTCCCTTATTAACCCGACAAGTGAATTTTCTCCATGCCTTTCCTTCTGCCCACCTTTTACCTCCTTTTGCAATGATTGGATTACTGTCTCCCTATCTTTTTCTAGACTTCTGTCAGCTGGAGCCACCAAAGTTTATGCTATCCTCACTCATGGAATATTTTCTGGGCCAGCTATTTCTCGAATTAACAACGCCTGCTTTGAGGCAGTTGTCGTCACAAACACGATACCTCAGGAAGACAAGATGAAGCACTGCCCTAAAATACAGGTAAGATGGGATCTTATTGCGGATCTTGAGGCGCTGTTTGTGCCGCCATAGCCAGTTTAAGGGGGTGCTGCCCTTGCTTGGAACCCACCTCTTTCCCTCTCTGCTCCCTTCAGGTGATTGACATCTCTATGATCCTGGCGGAGGCCATCCGAAGAACTCACAATGGCGAGTCGGTCTCTTACCTGTTCAGTCACGTTCCTTTGTAATCATTGCTGCTTTTTACTTTGGAGGCTTTTTTTTTTTTCTAAACCAGTCATTATTTGGTATATTTCAAAATTTCAGTAGAAATCCCTGCTTGTTCATCTTGCTCTCCCTGTTTTGTTGCTCACATGCAGTTTCCTGGGGCTCTACTTTCTTTCCTTAGTCTTCAATGAGCCTTCCAGCTTTCACTAACTCTGGAGAGTGGGCCCGATGCATCCACCACAGAAGTCCAGGTGGGAGGGGAGGGAGGCAGGGGGAGGGGACGGGGCAGATGCACCACTATGCATGTAGACTTCAGCAGTTCTCGTTGGTTGGTTTTGTTTGTTTAAAAATAAAAATCTGCAAAGCATACATACAAATTAACCTCTGCTACTGTCAGGCCATAGCAAGAGCCTCAGACTACCCCGGCTATGTCATTTCCTGGCTACCAAGTCAGCATTTCTTAAGCACCCAATTGATGTATGTCAGGCTCTTTACTGGGAACAAGGAGAAAATAAAAGACAGGCCCCTCACCTCAAGGAGCTCACAACACTGGACAGCACTGAGACAGAAGCTGGGGAAAGGTCAAGGGGGCTTGCCATGTGGCAAAGGATGATGCCAATGCACTATAAGGGTATGGAGTTGAGAGGTTAATTTGGGGCCAGCATAACTGAGAGGCTACTTGAGTCAGGAGTAAAAACAGTGGGCACTGGTGGGGAGGGGAGTTCCCTTTTAGTTGGCATTCCTTGGAATCACAACCATCCTTTTACCTATGGCCAGATCTTTTACTTGCAAACCCCCACCATTTATAGATTGAGGTTTCTCCCTGAGTTAGAAAATACTGGCCCTGGTTATGTTCAGAGCTGTTTCTACCTTTCCACAGAAATTCCTCATTCAAATCTGTGAGGCTCAAATTATGAGCAGGGTACATTTTTAAGTCCCTCCTTGCATAGTTGGCCCTGTTCATCAGTATATTTTGATGTTCCTTCCTCTCTCTTCCTGTCCCCAAATCTAAATGAATTAAAGAAGGGGAGAGAAAATTTAGGCCTTAAGTAGAATATACTCTTTGCTCTGTAGTATTTGAATTCCTCCTTCTCCACAATTGGCACCACCATGACATGGGCTGCTGAGGAAGGAAACATGTCAGCTAAAATGTCATTTCTCCCAGACCCCATGGGCAGCTTTGATTCCAAAGTGGAGTGTCCAGCTAGCAAGAGGCATTAATTCTGATAAGGTGGGAAGAAGGGTCTTGAGGTTGCAGCCCTTTGTGCCTTGGTGTGCTCAGAGACTGAATGGGCTTTTCTCAGGAGATAACATTGCTTTGAACTAGGAAATAATTGACTATGATTATGACCAGTGGATGGTGGATGGTACAGGGTTCATTAGGCCTTGGAGCCTTTGTGGAATCTGAAGGACTTCATTTGCATTTTCTTGGGTCTTCTTGGGTGCTGGTCAACAGATGCTCCTATGAAAGGGGAGATTTCTGGAAAAGAAGTGTAGAAGGAGGCAGTCTGCAGTGAGTGCCAATGCTGGCGTTTACCTCTAGCAGAAGGTGTAAGCAGAGTCTTTGCTGCTCCAGCTGTAGCTTCCTGGTGCTTTGCTGCTGAGCTGGTAGCCAGCATTGAACCAGAGTGACTGATGTTGGCATTCCTGTTCAACCATAAGACTTCAGTGAAGAGATTAAACTTACTTTGAAAGCAGTTTTGTCTTCCTATTTTTGTCTGTGTGTCATTCAGCAGTGTCTACCTCTTCATGACCCCCTGGACCATAGGATGCCAGCACTGCTCTTGAGGTTTTCTTGGCAAGGAAACTGGAGTGCTTTGCCTTTCCCTGCTGTCTCTGCTTGTGTGTACATATGTTCAGTCATTCCCCAGCCCTGCATTCCCAAAGACTGTGGCAGGGGAGGGGAAAATCTCTGTCAAGTCTTCCCAATCCCAACAGGTCAGGAGGAAGGCCAGGCCTTGAGAATGCTGAGATCTGTTCCCTAAGGACCAACCACATTCACCAAGATGGTCACTAAAAGAATGACTCACTTGGCTTCTCCTAAGGTAGGGAGATGAACTGAATTGTAAACCTGAAAGGATCACCCACACAGAAATCAGATTTTTGAGGTGTGAGTATGTTGTGTTCAAGTCACTGGGCCCAACATGAGTTTGAACAGACACTCATTCACTATTTCTTGGTCCTGGGACAGATGGTGGTAGGGAGACTTTCACTGTCCCTTCACCGTGAGTGATGACTGTGTGTAGAGAGAACAGAAACTTGATTTTAGCATCAGCCCAGTTGGGAACTTGCAGAATAACATTCTAAATGGAACACCAAAGGATTGATTGGTTATTGATACCACAAATCAGTCTGATTGGAATATTAACTAGTGTCTAACTTCTAATCGACTTTCATAACCATGTTTCTATCCCTTATCTCTTTGTGCAGCTGTACCTTGCTCTCCTCAATCCCATAAACATGAAGGGCTTGGTCTGTGCAATACTTTGTTCTTTCCATTTAAAGCTTTCTCTGTGACATTCCTGCCCCTTCCCAGGGATCTGCTTTCCGTCCCTTTCCCATATAGAGCCCTCTCCTGTAACAAGTAAATGTAGTCCAGCAAAACAAGGCAGTGCACCAACCCTGTCTGCCTCATTTCACACCCTCTACAAAAATTCAGAAAGGAAAATCAATACAATTATTAAATTTGATTCAAAGACTGGATAATGGAATTTGGGGCTATGAGCAACCCCCAGGTTTAGCATCCTACCTGTGGGAATGCTACTGGTAAGGGGTGTGGAACTGAGAAGACTTGCCAGCTTGGAGGCAGGGGTTCTTCAGTCCCTTTCAGTGTCTCTCTCAAGCTCTCTAGAGGCACTTTACTTCCCAATCTTGGCTCTGGGGACATTGACTTCAGAGAGAGGTGGACAGCAATACCCAAGCTCCTGGGGATTGTGGTAGCATATCTTCACTTAGGGATTCCTGGGAAGGGTTAAAAATGATCTTGATACAGAACCAGTCACTCCCAGACTCTTTGGGTGGCTTGGTTTCATTTTATATCAGTTAGGCCAGGCAAAGGCCTCCTCTAACCTTTGCTCCATTCTAAGTGTTCTGCTCCCTGGGTTAGCCACTAGAGCAGTGGTAGGAAACCTGTGGCCTTCTAGGTCCTCAAGTGTGGCCCTTTGAGTCCAAGTTCTACAGAACAAATCTATTCATTAAAGGGATTTGTTCTGTGAAGTTTGGATTCAGTCAGAGGGCTGCACTTGAGGACCTGGAGGGTCACATAGGGCCTCAAGTCTGCAGGTTTCCCACCTCTATCCCTCCCCTTCCCCTCCTCTACCCCTTCTCCTTCCCTCACAGGAAAAGCTGGGGTTTTTGGAACAGCTAAGATCAATCCTTGTTGCCTAGCTGATTTATTCAGTATAAGGGAACCTTTAGCTTAATAGGTGATCTTATTAATGGGAGGAGCCTGGGCAGAACCGGGTAGAGAGTGAGGCTGAGTATGGTGAGATGGATAAAGAAGGGGCATCCTCTGAGCCAGGGAGAACTGGATTCAAGTTGTTCCTCTGGTACATGACCCTGGGCAAGTCACTTAACCTCTGAGTGCCCCAGGAAATTCAGTCTGAAAGTAGCAGAGCCAATGGTAATGGAGCTGGTTGGTGTAGGCTTTCCCCACTAGCAGATCCTTGCACAGACATGACATCACAGGTGTGGTCCAAAACAAAAAGACCAAATGGGAAACTGACAGTATGTTGGGGAGAATTCCTTAGAGTATAAAAAATTTAAAAAGAGATTGTTGCCTTCTTGTTTGGGTACATGAGAATGTGAGCCCTGTATTATTCGAAGATTTTTTCATGTTCATTGGCGTGCCATGTTCTTTTTGAGGACAAAGTGGTGTTTGTCTACCACACTGGCTATTCTTTTGTATGTAATGTGTACCAAAAGTATGGGTCTGGGGCCAACTGAGATAATCAGATATTCCCTGGCGCAATGATTCTAACAAATGAACTTTACACTTCCTGGCGTCTTGAAGGAAGGTCCTCATGACTGCCCTTTTGAAATCCCTTGCCAGCTATATTATCATAGGTTCATTGATTTAGAGCTTAAAGGGACCTTAAAGATCATTCAGTATGACGTTATGATACATATAATTTTGTTGAGTTGTTTCCAGTTGTGTCTGAGTCTTTGTGATCCCATTTGGGATTTTCTTGGTAGAGACTGGAGTGTATGGGGTGTCAGGGAGCACTAACACTTCTGGTGGGGGGGCTGCCTTCTACCTGCCACCCAATCAACTCTCCCCAGGGACTCCAAGAAACTGCAGCATGTGCAGAAGCCACACCCTGGTAAAACCACAACGGATAGGCCTCAAGCTGGTCAGTGAGTTAGGGGCCATGTCTACACCAAGCACTTGAAGACTTCCCTAGCAGAATGGGCAGATGGGAACAATGTATTCCAGTGGCCATGAAAGCAGCTGAAGCCCACTCTGTGGAGTGCTTAGAACTCTGATCTGATATGGAAGATGCCAAGGTCATCCACTGCACCTCGGGCTATTGCCTTTATCTTTTGTACTGGCCTAGATGCCACAGATGATTTTAGAAGAGGCTGGTAACTGCCTCACTTAAATCCAATTCATCCACAAGTCAGTGGATCACCCCATGATATCACTGGTCCCCTTCCAACATGGAGAAACAATATTTTGCAGATGGGGAAAAATGAGGCCCAGACACAAAGCAACTTCCCTGTGGTCACATACAGGCTCACAGATTTGGATCTGGAAGGGACCTTAGAGGTCACTGAGTCTTAAGGTCACTTCTGGCTCAAAATCCATAATCCTGAGTGATAGCTGAGTGAACACCACTGACTGCCTTCAGACCCAAAGAGGACAGCCAAATACATGGTTGACATGGTAAGTGTTTATTGGGTAAAAAACATCAGGCACTACCCATTAAAGCACATGCCCTTGAAGCTACCTTGCTGCGTTCAAGGATAGTGTCAAACTTAATCGAATGGCTTCCAGGGCAACCACCTCCACAGTCGGGAGCCCTGAGATGTGGGCACTCTTGGTTTCTGGTCTTCGCATCTTTGCAGGGGCTTCACTTTGCCCCTTGAAAACGTTTGTCGGATCCATCGGAAGAGGCAGTGAAAACTAGATGACTGTAAGGATGGATTGCCAAAGTATGTGGATTGGCTCTCTGAGGGATAATTACAGGAAGGTTCCTTTCTGGGGTCTCCAAAATCAGGTAGGAGCATCAACTGCAAATAGGAGAAAGAGGGTGAGGGTCAGCAGGTGATGGGAAAGCACCAAGAGAAAGCTATAACTGAATGAGGGAAGCCACAAAGTACTCATTTCCAGCCCAAGCAGACTGCTTTGCTAGAGGACTGTCTGCTCCAGCTTGGCCTCCCCTCACAGCTCTGCAAGGACATTGCCCCAAATAAGAACGTTATGCCCTACTTCCCCCTTCATTCTTGTATGATCCCTCATGCAGGCTGTAAGCCTTCCAAGTGTTCTGCATCCTCAATAGTCTCCATGTCCTCCAAGTACTAAATTCACTACATGTGCCCCATACAAGTTAGCTCCCCAAATCCCATGCATGGTCCACATTCTCTATGGATTTACATGCTTCAGGTAGCCCAGGGCACAAGTTCCAGGTGCCCCAAACACAAATCTTAAAACCAAGTGACTCCTACAGAAGAGCCCCACCCCCTATACATATCCCATCCCATATATATGCCCAACGCTCTAGGTGCCCTATACCATACAAAAACCTTGCACCTGATGTGTCCTATATCTTCTGGATGCCCCATGTCGCACAAGAACCATACACCCTACGTATGTCTCACATCCTCTATGTGCCCCATGCTGCACAATTCTACAATCTGTGTGTACCCTATATGCTCCAGGTACTGCATGCCACACAATATCGCTATAGCTTTTTGTGCCTCAAATCCTTCAGATACACCATGCAGTAGAAGAATCCTATATACTATATGTGCCCTATGCCCTTCAGGTGCCCCATTCCACACAGGTGTCGTACACCCTATGTGTGCCGTATACTCTCCAGGTGCCCCATGCCACACAACTCTACAGTCTATGTGTACTCTACATCCTCCAGGTGCTCCATGCCACACAATAATGTTACGTCTTTGTGTGCCCCAAATCCTGGAGATATACTGTGCGACACAGGAATCCTACATACTATGTCTGCCCTATAACTTCCAGGTGCCCCATGCCACAGAGGTGTCCTATATCCTTTATGTGCTCTGTGCCCTCCAGGTGCCCCATGACACACAAAAATCCTAAATCCTGTGTGTTCCCTTTCCCCTCCCAGTGCCCCTTGCCACACAATAATGCCATACCTTATGTGTGCCCCACATCCTTGAGATGCCCCATGACACACAGAATCCTACAGCATATGTGTGCCCTATGCACTCCAGTTGTCCCATGCCACACAATAACCCTATACTCTAAGGGTGCCCTATACCCTCGAAGTGCCCCATACTGTACAATAACCCTACACCTTATGTGTGTCCCACATCCCTGAGTTGCCCCACGCCACACAGGTGCCCTACACCTGATATGTGCCCTATATCCTCCAGGTGCCAAATGCCACACAATAACCCTACACTGTATGTGCGCCCTCTACCCTGCAAGTGCCCTATGAAACACAAAACACCTACACCTGATGTGTGTCCTGCATCTTCTGGCTGCCCTATGCCATACAACAACCCTCAACCCTATTCCCACATTCTCTAGGTGTCCCATGCCTCACTGGTGTCCTAGACCTTGTGTGTGTCCTATACCCTCTAGGTTCCTCATTCCACACAGCTGTCCTATATACTATGTATGACCTGCCTTAAGTTGCACAATGCCCCACAAAAAGGCTGTCCTCTGTGGGCCCCACATCCTCTAGGTGCCCCATGTCACACGAAAATGCTGCATCCTATGTGTGTCTTATACCCCCCAGGTGCCCCATGCCACATAATAACCCTATACACTAAGTGTGGCCTATACTCTCCAGGTGGCCCATGCAACACAAGTGTCCTACATCTTATGTGTATCCTATGCCCTCCAGGTGCCCCATGCCATACCATAGTGCTACAGTCTTTGTGTGCCCTATATTCTCAAAGTGCCCCATGGACATAATAAGCATACCCCTTTGTGTGCCCCATATCCTCGAGATGCCCCATGCCTCACAATAACACTACAATCTATGTGTGTATTATACTTTCCAGATGCCCCATGCCACCTAATAATGCTTCACCTTGTGTCAGGCCCACATCTTCGAGATACCCCATGTTCCACAAGAATCCTACACTCTATATGTAACCTAAAATCTCCAGGTGTCCCATGCCACACAAAAATGCTACACCTTATATGTGCCCCACATTCTCGAGATGTCGCATGCCACACAAGAATCCAACACTCTATGTGTGCCCTATACCCACCAGGTGCTCCATGCTACATGATAACTCTATACATTATGTGTGCCCTCTACCTTCCAGGTGCTCCATGCCCACAAAAACCATACACGTTATGAGTGTCCCACATTCCCTAGGTGCCCCATGCCTTACAGGTATCTTACACTCTATGTATACTCTGTACCCTCCAGGTGCCCCATGCCACATAATAACTCTACACCTTATGTGTGCCCCATATCATTCAGCTGCCTCATGCCACACAGGTGTCCCACATTCTATATATGCCCTATACCCCATGCCACACAGGTGTCCTGCACTCTAGGTGTGCCCTATATCCTTCCTGTGCCCCATGCCACATAGTAATGCTACACTGTATGTGTGCCCCACAACCTTGAAATGCCCCATGCCACACAAGAATCATACATCCTATTTGTGCGCTTTACCCTACAGATGCTCCATGCCACAGAATAATGTGATACCTGATGTATGCCCTACACTCTCTAGGTACCCCATGCTACACAAATGTCCAAAATCCTATGTGCCCTGACTGCTCCAAGTGCCTTTCAGCAAAATGTTGCCCTGCACTCTCTATGTGCCCTATATGTGCTTTATAATTCCTTTCCTCCCCCAGCCACTATGTTCCCTTTGACCTCTAGGTACCACATGCCACAGAAGTCCCCTTCATTCTGTATGTGTCCCACATATTGTAGATGAGCCCTATCACACAAAAGCCCCACACCCTGTGTGTTCCCCAAGCCACACATTTATTTCATATGCTAAGTGGGACCCACACCCTCCAGGTACCAGAGGAGAATAAGTGTTCCACACCTTATATGTACACTACAACCTCCAGGTGTAGCATGTCACACATGTGCCCCACACCCTGTATGTGTCTCCTGTCCTAAAAGTGCTCCATACTATATATGTCCATACATATTTATGGGTGCTTATGTGTGTGTGTACATGTGTATATAAGTATGTTTATGCATGTATTTATATATGTATGTATATATGTTTATTGTGTATGTGTAGGTATATCTCTATACGTATATATGTAAGTATAACAGATATGCATGCATGTGTGTGTATATCTGTATGTGTGTATATATACTAATATATATGTATGTATGTAGGTATATGTACAGATATATGTGCGTTTCCACACGACATGCATGTGTGTATGAATTTGTGTAGGTGTATATGCACATATACACACATACATATTATCTCCCACTCCCTATATGTTCCACAACCTCCAAGTATCCTAGGTTATATATGTGCCCCACTCCCTCCAAGTAGCCTATACCACACAAGTGTCACACATGTCCCACATGCTTCCTGTTCCCCTTACCCTCCAATTACCTCAGGACACACAAATTTCCTATATGTATTCCATGCCCCACATGGACAACACCATATATATGCCTCACACCCTCTGTGTGCCCCATTCCACACAAATGGCTCACGCTACCCAAGTGCAATGAGTTCTACCAGGTCTTTTACCCTTCAAATTTAACTTGCTGACCTGTATATCATATGGCTTTTCTAATTCTATTTCATTTCTCCAGAACTGCTCTTTTGAAGACTTTTGAGGGCGCCATTTTATATTCCTCCAGATCCCTTGTTCGATGTTCAAACCCATTTCTCGAATTCCGGGTTCAAGGATATCCTCTAGGTTTTCTTGGAAGTTTTCCTCCACTGTGGCCAGCTCAGATGGTTTGATGTCTTTGAATGGCACATCTAGCTGACCTTCACTAACAGGGCTGACATTGTGTGGAGTTGGAAGTGGACTTTTTATGAGTATAACTTGGCTTGATGTTTCTTTGTTCTGAATATACCTGCCACTGTCAGTTGTTCTGGATGTTTCCTCATCATTGATGGATATCTGTTGTACGGGGATGTCAGAGGAGTCCTCACAGGATGGAAAGGGAGGGAAATAACCAATAGATACACTCAATTCACTAGGACTTGAGTCATCACAGAAGGAACTGTCATATAGGTCTTCTGAACCTTTGCACGTGGGACCTTTAGAAGATGCAGAGTTTAATAGTAAGGACAAAACTTTAAGAGATCTGTTTCTTTCCTCGGAGCTCAAGACTTTGGTGATTCCCTGAAAGAAAGATGAAATGAGGTCAGAATCTGTCCATTGATTGTCTTTGGATCTATTGCATTCAGCTTCCAGAAAACTCTCAGAGCAGAGGGCATTGTTGGGCCCAGTCATCACTGTGTGCTCACTGGGTACTTGGCACTACCTCAGTTTGGGCAGAACTTTTTTTCAGGACTCATCTGTGCAACCCTTGAGTAACTCAACCTCTATGGTTCTCAGTTTCCTCAACTGTAAAATGAGGGCATTAGTCTCAATGACCTCCACGGTCCCTTCCAACTCTATGTCAGGGATTTCTTACCAGCCATTTATTATACACCTATGCTGGACCTGACCCTAGAGATACAAAGTTCAAAGAATTAAATAATCCCTACTTCTAAAGAGTTTCCATTCTAATAAGCAGTGAAGAATATGTATAAGTATATACAGTATAAACGACAAAGTCAGTAAATGTAAACGTCTTATGTAATTATAAGCAGTTAATTCCAAGGTAGTTTAGGTGGAAGGGCAGTGGCATTTGGGGGCATTCAGAAAGTCTTCTTGCAGAAGGTGGTCCCTGAGGTAGCTCTTAGAAGGAGAGATTCTATGAGGCAGAGGGAAGGAGTGGCCTTTTAGATAATGGATGGAGAGTCCTGTATGAAGAACACTGAGAAGACTAGTTTATGATCATAGAGTGAGGTAGAAGGACTGAGGTCCAGTGAGGGTGAAAAGATAATTTTGGACCAGGTTGTGTGGCCTTTAAAGGCTAAATAGAGGATGCAGTATTTTACCTAAGAGGCAACAAGTAGCCACAGGAGTTGATTGTTAGAGTGACTGGGTCAGATCTGCATGTAAGAAAAGCACTTAGACAACAATATGAAAAATGGACTAGAGAGGGGAGAGACTTGAAGCAAGGAGACCAATGAGAAGGCTGCTTGAGGTGACAAGGGCCTAACCCAGGACTGAGGGACGTGTGGGCTTGAGGACACATGGGACCATCTAGGTCCCCAAGTGTGTCCTACTGAGAGGATCCAAACTTCATAGAGGAAATCTCCTTAATAAAATAATTAATAAAAATAAATACTTAAATATTAATAATTAAACATTAAAGACTAAATATTTAAAATAAAATAAAATAATTAACAATATTAATTACGGTATTCATATTAATTCAACAATTCAATTAATTATTAAAAGTAATTTATTTACATAGATTTAATAACTAATTTAAAATGTTTATTTACAGTAATTGCATAATACCATTTTATATTATTTAGATGAATATAAATTACACATAAATTATACATTCCAATACGTAAATAATAAATGTAAATATATACATTATATAAGTATGTGATGTAATTATATATGCTTGTATACAATTATGTAATCAGAATTTAGATTAATTAATTAAATACTTATATAAGTTTGATACATTTAATATTTAATTACTGTGATAATAATAGATAATAAAATAAATTCTGTAAACCTTGAACTCACTAAAAAGGCCCCATCGAAGGACACAGAAGGCCACATGTGGCCCTCTAGATCCTCAAGTGCAGCCCTTTGACAGAATCCAAACTTCACAGAAAAATATCCTTAATAAAATAATTAATGGTAAAACACACGTTGACATATTAATATTTTAAAAAATGAAAAATAATAACAAAAATTAATTAATGGATTCATATCCAATAATTAAATGAATACAATAAATTTATTTGTACTGGTTTAAGAATGAATTAAAATTATATGTTTATATTGTGTTAATAATTAATTTAAATTACATGTTAATCATAAAATGCACATAAATATAAATTAAGAATATAGCAGTCCATATGAGTTATTTAAATATAAAATATAATATAATCAACATTTATATCGACTAATTAAAATATTTATATTAATTTGATAATTAATTTTAAAATTAAATTAATGAAATAATAATAAGTAAGGAAATAAATTCTGTAAAACTTGGACTCAGTCAACAGGGTGCACCCAAGGACCTAGAAGGCCACATGTGGCCTCCAAGCCATAGATTCCTCATGCCTGGACTAGGGGAAAGGAGGAGAGCATGGTGGAGGTGGCGAGGAGACGGCAGGGAATGTGAAATGAGGGACAAAAGAGAAGGAAACTCATCTCCACTGGCCTTGATTGTCTCAGCCAAGTCAGAGAGGGTGTTGTCTGCTGAGGGAGAGGGAACAGGGGGAGGCCTGGGAGGGTTGGGGGTCTTGGGAGGAGAAGAGAAGTTTCACAACAGCTTCCATGGAGAGAGAGATCTCTGATTTTACCTGACCCCTGGAGCCCAGAAATCTTCCCTCAGGGCCTGTCTCCCTTCCTTTATAATAATACCTGTTCCCTTTCCAGTGAATCCTTCCTTGCTGTTTCATGAAAGCCTTCATCCCTTGATAGATTTTCTTCCTGTGTTTCACAAAGATGCAAAGGTGATACTGGATCTTTTCTTTGTGCTTTCACCTCCTTTATCTAAAGTCGGGTTGGGAGAAGGGGGAGAAAATTAGAGTGGGCTAAGAACTAACTGGCACCTTCTTAGTGTTATGGAGTTTTGTGGAAATGACCTTCACACACACACACACACACACACACACACACACACACACACACACACACACACACACACACACACCCTGAGGATTCTTCCAAAAGTCCCCCCTGTTTGACCCATCCCAGACTGTGAATAAAAGGAGAAGAATCTCCCATAATTTCCTCTCGTAGCTCACGGTAGGCCAATGGCAGATTTTCAAAAGGAAGTTCAGTTGGAGGTTCCTTAAGACCAAGCTATCCCTACCCACTAACCAAAAGGGGAGGAAAACACTTACTTTTAGATAAAAGAATCTGAAAAGAATAAGACACTCCAAATGGCCCGCATTCATTCAGGCCAGGTGAATTATTAGGGTAGCCCAGTCAAAGAACCCCCCAGTGTACCCTCGAGAACACAGGCACAGCCAAGGGTCCCGACTTCATCTCACCTCTTTGGCTTCCATCCCTGACAGAGAGGGAGGTGTCTGAGAAACCTGAGTGAGTGATCACAAGAATCTCTTGCCAACTGGGTTGATTAGAGGGAGATCCTGAGTGAGGGACTGATGGACTCAGCCAGCAGCCTGAGCAGAGCTGTGTTGCCTCAAGCCTGTTGCCTCCAGGAATCCCACCATTCCAACGTTAGCTTCATCATAAAAGGTCCTGAAGTGGAGGGTCCCTGAAGACACAATGGACTGCACCAATGGAAGTGTCCAGTAGGGGGATGGGGCAGCTCACTGAGCGAAGATTCTAGGAAGGAGGTTGCTATTAAAGGGGCAAGGCTCAGCTAGAAGTACAAAGGGGATAGAAAGGACTGAAGCAGAAGAGGACAACCATACGCACATGCATGCACACATTCACATGCACATACACACATGGATACACACACAAATTCACACACATTGTGACTAGGACAAGGTAAGTGGAAAGATCAGTAAGAAAGTTAAACCAGAATTCAGAGAAGTGATAATGCCCACAAGGTGCCTCTCCATACTTCTCTGCAGTGGAGGATCATGGGTATGTGACATAGTTCTACTGAATTCTTGTTAAAACTTTGTTAGAAGAGATGGCTCCCTATGGCAGGGGGAGGTTTTGGCAGATAGAAGTTAATACATAGCAATCTTGATTTGTTCTGTTTTGTATTGTTTTTAAAAAGCCTATACTAGGTAACCAGCTGAGGAGATGGAAGCATGTGAGTGCAAAGAGGCCTCTTCATATAAATATGGGGGAGATTCTAGCCCTAAGTATTTTAGGGAAGAAATCACCTGACTCCGTCTGAAGAGTAAAAGCTTTGCATATTCCACTGGGGTGTCCTAATTTGGAGATTTGACCTTCTAAGACCAAAGTGGTTGTTTTGTAAAATTCATTGTAGCTTAAAATTTATATCTGTATATGTGGAATCATAGGTTTAGGCCAAGAAACAGAATATGGAAGATCTCCTCCTCTGTCCCCTTCTTTAAAAGGGATATTTCAAGGCAAAATGAGTTTGGTGGTTTTTACTTGAAGGCAGAGAAATGGAAAGGACAGAGGCCTGTAATCAGAAGAGCAAGCTTCAAATCCTGCTTCTGATGCTCACCTGGGTAATTTGGAGCTAGTCCATCCCCTGCCTGGGCCTCAGTTTCCCTTCTGTATAAAATGAATGAATTGGACCAGATCATTTCTCTAGAGCTTAGGTCATGAAACCTGGCTGAGTAGAGCAGAAAAGATTTACCACATCTCATGGCTAGCTTCATTAGATTCTAAGTTGGACAATACCACAAAGTGCCTAAGAATTCCCCTGAGTTTTCCTCTGGCGTCTCTCAGTAAAGAGACCTCAGAAATCACATTTGAAGTGGCCTGGGGTGGGAGGGAGCAGGAGGAGAGATTTGTTGTTAGCTTGTTTTGTTTTTTGTTTTTATGGCCGACCTTGAGGAGTACAGAATCCATTCCCAACAGGGAGGTGGACCTTGGCTCTGTCAAGTAGAAGAGAAAATAAAAGACAGGCGCCCGGCCTCAGGCATCTCCCAACACTGGACAGCACTGAGACACCAGCTGGGGAAAGGCCAAGGGGGCTAGTCATGTGGGATAAGATGATGCCAATGCACTATAAGGGTATGGAGTTGAGAGGTTAGTTTGGGCCCAGCATAACTGACAAGCTACTTGAGTCAGGAGTTAAAACAGTGGGCACTGGTGGGGAGGGGAGTTCCCTTTTAGTTGGCATTCTTCGGAATCACAGCCACCCTCTTGCCTATGGCCAAATCTTTTCCTTGCAAACCCCCATGATTTATAGTTTGAGGTTTCTCCCTGAGTGAGAAAGGACTGGCCCTGGTTATGTTCAGAGCTGTTTCTACCTTTCCACAGAAATTCCTCATTCACATCTGTGAGGCTCAAAATATGAGCAGGGTACATTTTTAATCCCTCTTTGCATAGTTGGCCCTGTTCATCAGTATATTTTGATTTTCCTTCCTTTCTTTTCCTGTCCCCATATCTAAATGAATTGAAGAAGGGGAGAGAACATTTAGGCCTTAAGTGGAATATTCTCTTTTGCTCTGTAGTGTTTGAATTCCTCCTTCTCCACGATTGGCACCACCATGACATGGGCTGTGGAGGAAGGAAACATGTCAGCCAAAATGTCATCTCTCCCAGACCCCATGGGCAGCTTTGATTCCAAGGTCGAGTGTCTAGCTGGCAAGAGGCATTAATTCTGATAAGGTGGGAAGAAGGGTCTTGAGGCTGCAGCCCTTTGTGCCTTGGTGTGCTCAGAGACTGAATGGGCTTTTCTCAGGAGATAACATTGCTTTGAACTAGGAAATAATTGACTATGATTATGACCAGTGAATGGTGGATGGCACAGGGTTCATTAGGCCTTGGAGCCTTTGTGGAATCTGAAGGACTTCATTTGCATTTTCTTGGGTCTTCTTGGGTGCTAGTCAACAGATGCTCCTATGAAACGGGAGATTTCTGGAAAAGAAGTGTAGAAGGAGCCAGTCTGCAGCGAGTGCCAATGCTGGCGTTTACCTCTAGCAGAAGGTGTAAGCAGATTCTTTGCTGCTCCAGCTGTAGCTTCCTGGTGCTTTGCTGCTGAGCTGGTAGCCAGCATGGAAGCAGAGTGACTGATGTTGGCATTCCTGTTCAAGCATAAGACTTCAATGAAGAAGTTAAACTTACTTTGAAAGGGGTTTTGTCTTCTTATTTTTGTTTGTGTGTCATTCAGTCGTGTGTACCTCTTCATGACCCCCTGGACCATAGTATGCCAGCACTGCTCTTGAGGTTTTCTTTGCAAGGATACAGGAGTGCTTTGCCTTTCCCTGCTGTCTCTGATTGTGTGTACATATGTTCAGTCATTCCCCAGCCCTGCATTCCTAAAGGCTCTGGTAGGGGAGGGGAAAATCTCTGTCAAGTCTTCCCAAGCCCACAAGGTCAAGAGGAACGGCAAGCCTCGAGAATGCTGAGATCTGTCCCCTAAGGACCAGGCAAATTCGCCAGGCTGGACACTACAAGGATGGCTCACTTTGCTTCTCCTAAGGCAGGGAGATGAACTGAATTGCAAACCTGAAAGGATCAGCTACACAGAAATTAGACTTTTGAAGTGTGAGTATGTTGTGTTCAAGACACTGGGCCCAACATGAGTTTGAACAGACACTCATTCCCTATTTCTTGGTCCTGGGACAGATGGTGGTAGGGAGACTTTCACTGTCCCTTCACTGTGAGTGATGACTGTGTGTAGAGAGAACAGAAACTTGATTTTAGCATCAGCCCAGTTGGGAACTTGCAGAATAACATTCTAAATGAAACACCAAAGGATTGATTGGTTATTGATACCACAGATCAGTCTGACTGGAATATTAACTGGTGTCTAACGTCCAATCGACTTTCATAAACAGTGTTTCTGTCCATCATCTCTTTGTGCAGCTGTCCCTTGCTCTCCTTAATCCCATACACATGAAGAGCTTGGTCTGTGCAATACTTTATTCTTTCCATTTAAAGCTTTCTCTGTGACATTCCTGCCCCTTCCCAGGGATCTGCTTTCCTTCCCTTCCCCATATAGAGCCCTCCCCTGTAACAAGCAAATGTAGTCCAGCAACACAAAGCGGTGCATCAACCCTGTCTGCCTCCTTCCACACTCCCTACAAAAATTCACAAAGGAAAATCAATACAATTATTAAATTTGAATTTGGGGCTCTGAGCAACCCCCCGGTTTAGCAGCCTCCCTGTGGGAATGCTACTGGTAGTGGTGTGTGGAACTGACAAGAGTCCCCAGCTTGGAGGGTGGGGTTTCATCCCCTTCTGTGTCTCTTCCCAGCTCTCCATAGTGTACTTCCCAGTCTTGGCTTTGTGGACACTGACTTCAGAGAGAGGTAGAGGGCAAGCTCTTGGGGGTTGTGGTAGCATATTTTCTCTTAGGGATTCCTGGGAAGCGGGAAAAAAATTATCTTGATGCAGAACTAATCACTGCCAGAGTGTTTGGGTCGCTTGGTTTCATGTTGTAGCAGTTAGACCAGACAAAGGCCGCTCCATTCTCAGAGTTTGCCCTTTGGTACAGGAATCATCTGATCACTCACTCAGGTTTCTCAGACACCTCCCTCTCTGTCAATGATGCCAGCCAAAGTGGTGAGATTAAGTCGGGACTCTTAAAATTAACATTCAACTTCCTGGCATCTTGAATGTCTTCACTACTACCCTTGCCTGTTAAATTATCCTAGACTCATGAATTTAGAGCTCAAAGGTTCCTTAAAGGTCATTCAGTATAACCTTATGTTCCATCTAATTTTGTGGGGTCATTTCCAGTTGTGTCTGACTATTTGTAACTCCATTTAGAATTTTCTTGGGGGAGAATGCAGTGTATGTGGTGTCAAGGAGGACTAAGACTTCTGGTGGGGGCTCTGCCTTCCACCTGCCACCCAATCAACTCTCCCCAGGGACTCCAAGAAGCAGTAGCATGTGCAGAAGCCACACCCTGGTAAAACCACAACTGACAGGCCTCAAGCTGGTCAGTGAGTTAGGGGCCATGTGTTCTCCAATCAAGTGAAGACTTGCCTAGCAGACTGGGGAGATGGGAAGAATTTATTCCAGTGGCCATGAAGGCAGCTGAAGCCCACTCTGTGGAGTGCTTAGAACTCTGATCTGACATGGAAGATGCCAAGGTCATCCACTGCACCCTGGGTGATTGGCTTTATCTTTTCTGCAGCCCTGGATGCCACAGATGACTTTAGAAGAGGCTGGTAACTACCCCTCTTAAATCCAATTCATCCACAGGTCAGTAGAGCACCCCATGATGTCACTGTCCTCCTTCCAAAATGGAGAAACAACACTTTGCAGATGGGGAAAAATGAGGCCCAGACACAAAGCAACTTCCCTATGGTCACATACAGGCTCACAGATTTGGAACTAGAAGGGACCTTAGAGGTCACCAAGTCTTAAGGTCACTTCTGGCTCAAAATCCATAGTCCTGAGTGACAGAGCTGAGTGAACACCACTGACTGCCTTCAGACCCAAAGAGGACAGCCAAATACAATACATTGTTGACATGGTAAGTGTTTATTGGGGTAAAAAACATCAGCACTACCCATCAAGGCAGAAGCCACTGCAGGTAACTTGCTGTGTTCAAGGATAGTTTCAAACTTAATGAAATGGCTTCCAGGGCAATCACCTCCACAGTCGGGAGCCCTGAGATCCGGGCACTCTTCGTTTCTGGTCTTCGCATCTTTGCAGGGGCTTCACTTTGCCCCTTGAAAAAGTTTGTTGGATTTATAGCAAGAGGCAGTGAAAACTAGATGACCGTGAGGATGGATTGCCAAAGGATGTGGATTGGCTCTGTGAGGGATAATTACAGGAAGGTTCTGTTGTGAGTTCACGAAAATTAGGTAGGATCATCAACTGCAAATAGGAGAAAGGAGGGTGAGGGTCAGCAAGTGAAGGGAAAGCACCAAGAGAAAGTTATAACTGAATAACGGAAGCCACAAAGTACACATTTCCAGCCCAAGCAGACTGCTTTGCTGGAGGACTGTCTGCTCCAGCTGGGCCTCCCCTCCCAGCTCTGCAAGGGCATTGCCCCAAATAAGAACATTGTGGCATATTTCCCCCTTCGTTCTTGTATCATCCCTCATGCAACTTGTAAGGTTTCCAAGTGCTCTGCATCCTCAAAAGGCTCCATGTCCTCCAAGTACTACATTCACTACACATGCCCCATAGAAGTGAGCTCCCCAAATCCCATGCATGATTCGTACTCTGTATGTGGTTTAGACGTTCCAGGTAGCCTAGGTGATGGGAATGCTGCACAAGTTTCACTTGCATGAAACACAAATCTTAAAACCGAATGACACTTATAAAGGAGCCCCATGCTACACAATAACCCTACACTCTATATGTGTGCTATACCCTCCAGGAGCCCTAAGAAACAGAAAACACCTACACCTGATGTGTGTCCTGCATCTTCTGGCTGCCCTATGCCATACAACAACCCTAAACCCTATATATATCCCACAGTCTCTAGGTGTCCCATGCCTCACTGGTGTCCTAGACCTATACCCTCCAGGTGCTCCATGTCACACAATAATCCTGTGTATTATGTGTGCCCTCTACCTTCCAGGTTCTCCAGGCCCACAATAACCATATACATGATGGGTGCCCCACATCCCCTAGGTGCCCCTTGCCTCACAAATCTCTTACACTATATGTATACCCTGTACCCTCTAGATGCTCCATGCCACATTATAATGCTATAGTCTTTGTGGGTTCCCATCCTTCAGATGCTGCATGCCACACAAAACCCTACATTATATCTGTGGAAAACACCCTCCAGGTGACCCATGCCACACAGGTGTCCTACACCTTATATGTGCCCTATATCATCCATGTGCCCCACGACACACCAAACCCCTATATCATATTTGTGCTTACTACCCTCCAGGTGTCCCATGCCACGCAATAATCCTGCACCCTAAGTGTGCCCCACGTCCTTCAGGTACCTTATACCACACAGGTGTCCCACTTTCTATATATACCCTATACCCCATCCCACACCTGATGTGTGCCCTATACTCTCCAGGTGCCCCATGCTGCACAAATGTCCCAAATCCTATATGCCCTGACTGCTCCAAGTGCCTTTCACTACAATGCTGCCCTGCACTCTTTATGTGCCCTATATGTTCTTTATAATTCTTTTCCTGGTAAGGGCCCCCTCCCCCAGCCCCTATGTT
The DNA here is from genome assembly GCF_028372415.1 of Notamacropus eugenii. Classification (NCBI taxonomy): domain Eukaryota; kingdom Metazoa; phylum Chordata; class Mammalia; order Diprotodontia; family Macropodidae; genus Notamacropus; species Notamacropus eugenii. The sequence continues at coordinate 31,561,165 of NC_092879.1, read as the reverse complement.
CCCTTTGACCTCCAGGTACTACATGACACAGAAGTCCCCCTCATTCTGTATGGGTCCTACACACTGTAGGTGAGTCCTGTCACACAAAAGCCGCACACCCTGATTGTTCCCCAAGACACACATTTATTTCATATGCTAAGTGGGTCCCACACTCTCCAGGTAACCTATGAAAATAAGTGTCTTACACCTTATATGTACCCTACAACCTCCAGGTGTGCCATGTGCCATGGGCGCCACACCTTGTATGTACCTCCTTTCATAAAAGTGCTCCATACTATATATGCATATACACATTCATGTACGTGTGTGTATGTATACTTGTGTGTTTGTAACATGCATTTGTATGTGCATACATATTTATTGTCAATGTTTAGACATTTTGCATATGTATATGTACATGTATGTGTATACAGATGTGCATGCATGTGTGAATGTATGTGTGTATCTATGTGTATATCTGTATGTATATAAGTATATGCACAGGTGTATGTGCATTTCCATCCAACATGTATATGTGCATGCATATGTTTGTGTATGTGTGTATGCACACATACCTACATGCATATATATCCCACACCCTATGTATTCCCTCAACCTCCAAGTATCCTAGGTTATATATGTGCCCCATAACCTCTAAGTGGCCCATACCACACAAGTGCCACACGTGTGCCACATCCTTCCTGTTCCCCTTTCCCTCCAATTACCTCAGGACACACAAGTTTCCCAGACCTATATGTGCTCCATGCTCCGCATGGACACCATCCTATATATGCCTCACCCCCTCTGCGTACACCCTCTGTGTGCCCCATTTCACACAAGTGGCTCACACTCTCCAAGTGCAATGAGTTCTCCCAGGTCTTTTACCCTTCAGATGTAACTTACTGACCTGTATTTCACATGGCCTTTCGAAATCTATTTCATTTCGGTAGAACTGCTCTTTTAAAGACTTTGGATGGTGGCATTTTCTATTTCTCCAGGTCCCTTGTTGCATGTTCAAACCCATTTCTTGAATTCCGGGTTCAAGGATATCCTCTAGGTTTTCTTCCTCCACCGTGGCCAGCTCAGACGGTTTGATGTCTTTGAATGGCACGTCTAGCTCACGTTCACTAACAGGGCTGACTTTGTGTCGAGTTGGAAGTGGACTTTTTATGATGATACCTTGGCCTGATGTTTCTTTGTTCCGAATATACCTGCCACTGTCAGTTGTTCTGGATGTTTCCTCATTATTGACGGATATCTGTTGTACAGGGATGTCAGAGGAGTCCTCACAGGATTGAAAAGGGAGGGACATAACCAATAGCTCTTAAAAGGAGAGATTCTATGAGGTAGATGGAAGGAGTGGCCTTTTAGATAATGGATGGAGAGTCCTGTATGAAGAACACTGAGAAGATCAGGTTATGATCACAGAGTGAGGGAAGAGGACTGAGGTCCAGTGAGGCTGAAAACATAACTTTGGGCCAGGGTGCGTGGCCTTTAAAGGCTAAATGGAGGATGCAGTGTTTTATCCAAGGAGCCACAAGTAGTCACAGGAGGTGCTTGTTAGAGTGCAATGGTCAGATCTGCATGTGAGAAAAGCACTCTGACAACAGTATGAAAAATGGACTAGGGAGGGGAGAGACTTGAAGCAAGGAGACCAATGAGAAGGCTGCTTGAGGTGACAAGGGCCTAACCCAGGACTGAGGAACCTGTGGTGTCTAGGCACATGTGACCGTCTAGGTCCTCAAGTGAGGCCTATTGAGAGAATCCACATTTCACAGAAGAAATCTCATTAATAAAATAATAAAAAAGAAATTTTTAAATAATATTTCTATTTTAAAGACTAAATATTTAAAAGAAAACACAAAAATAAATAACGTTAATTCAGGTATCCATATTCATTCAACAATTCAAGGATTAAAATCAATATATTTACATTAATTCAATAATTAACTAAAAATTTTTGTTTGTATTAATTGAATAGGTAAATAAAGTATGCTACTAATTCTATGAATATAAATTATATGCAAATTATTCATTGAAATATACAAACTTTAAGTATAACTGTATTCATCACATTAGTATGTAACGTAATTACATGTAATTGTGTAATCAGAATTTATATTAATTAACTGAAATATTTATACAAATTTGATAATTTTACAATCAGAATAGTGAAATATTAGGTATTAAAATAATTTCCATACAACTTGGACATAGCCAAAAGGCCCCACCCAAGCATCTAGATGGTCGTATTTAGCCTTCCAGATCCTCAAGTGCAGGCCTTTTGAGGAATCCAGACTTCATAGAAAAACATCTGTAATAGAATAATTAAAAATAAAATAAATATTGATATATTAATAATTAAAATTTAAGTGTTAATATTTAAAATGAAATAAAATGAGAACATAAATTAATTAATGGATTTATATTCCATAATTCAATGAATAAAATTGATTTATTGACACTGGTTTAATATTAAATTAAAATAATTTACTTATATTCTGTTGATAATTAGTCTAAATCATATATTTATCCCATAAATGCATGTGAATATAAATTAATTGTATATAAGTTATAAAAATATATAACATATGATCAAAATTTATATAAAGTTATTAAAATATTAATATTGATTGGATAATTAATTTTAAAATTAAAATAATGAAATAATGATAAGTAAGGAAACGAATTCTGTAAAACTTGGACTCAGTCAATGGCCCAGACCCAAGAACCAAGAAGGCCACATGTCGCCTCCATGTCACAGGTTCCCCATCCCTGGACTATAGGAAAGGGGGAGACCATGGTGGAGTAGGAGAGATGATTTCGTGGTATGTGAAATGAAGGGAAAAATGGAAGGAAACTCATCTCCACTGGCCTTGATTGTCTCACCCAAGTCAGAGAGGGTGTCTTCTGCTGAGGGAGAAGGAACAGGGGGAGGCCTGGGAGGCTTGGGGGTCTTGGGAGGGGAAGGGAAGGTTCACAATAACTTCCATGGAGAGAGAGATCTGTGAGTTTACCTGAACCCTGGAGCCCAGAAATCTTCCCTCAGGGCCTGTCTCCCTTCCTTTATAATAATACCTGTTCCCTTTCCAGTGAATCCTTCTTCGCTGTTTCATGAAAGCCTTCATCCCTTAACAGATTTTCTTCCTGTGGTTCAGAACGATGGAAAAGTGATACTGGATGTTTTCTTTGTGCTTTCACCTCCTTTATCTAAAGTGGGGTTGGGGGAAGGGGGAGGAAATTAGAGTGGGCTTAAAGAGGAAGAAAAATCAGGTCAGGAAATAACTGGCACCTTCTTATTATAGGGCCTTAAATGACCTTCACACACACACACACCCACCCACACACACACACACACACACGCACACACACACTTAAGATTCTCCCACAACTCTCCTCCATTTGACCCATCCCAGACCATGAATAAAAGAAGAATCTCCCATATTTGCTTTGGTAGCTCAGGGCAGGCCAATGGCAGATTTCAAAAGAAAGCTCAGTTGGAGGTTCCTTAAGACCAAGGTATCCCTGCTGATAAGTAGCCCTCGTTCTACCCACTCTGACCAAAAGGGGAGGAAAACACTTACTTTTAGGTAAAAGAATCTGAAAAGAATAGGACACTCCAAATGGCCCCCATTCATTCAGGCCAGGTGAATTATTAGGGTAACCCAGCCAAAGCACCCCCTAGGGTACCCTCCAGAACGCAGGCACAGCCAAGGGTCCCAACTTCTTCCCACCTCTTTGGCTGCCATCCCTGACAGGTAGGGAGGTGTCTGAGAAACCTGAGTGAGGGATCACAAGAATCTCTTGCCAACTGGGTTGATTAGAGGGAGATCCTGAGTGAGGGACTGATGGACTCAGCCAGCAGCCTGAGCAGAGCTGTGTTGCCTCAAGCCTGTTGCCTGCAGGAATCCCACCATTCCAACGTTACCTTCATCATAAAAGGCCCTGAAGTGGAGGATCCCTGATGACACAATGGACTGCACCAATGGAAGTGTCCAGTAGGGGGATGGGGCAGCTCACTGAGCCAAGATTCTAGGAAGGAGTTTGCTCTTAAAGGGGCAAGGCTCAGCTAGAAGTACAAAGGGGATAGAAAGGACTGAAGCAGAAGAGGATTTTCAGGCAAATGGACGTGTTTGGGAAGAAATAGACAAAAAAATGTGGCAAAAGGTTCAAGTCCTTGTCCTGGGGAGATCAAAAGAGGACAACCATACACACATGCATGCACACATACACACACACAGACACACACACACACATACACACACGTCATGACCAGGACTAGGTAAGTGGAAAGATCAGTAAGGGGTTGTGGTAGTATTTCTTCACTTAGGGATCCCTGGGAAGTGTGAAAAAATGATCTTGATACTGTCAGTCCTCCCAGAATTTTTGGGTGACCTGTGTTTATTTTATAGCATTTAGGCCAGGCCAAAGCCTCCTGTAACCCTCCCTCCATTCTCAGAGTTTGCCCTTTGGTACAGGACCAGAAGGATGAAGGGACAGGGGCTCCGAATAGAATTGCTTTATACACAAGCAAATGCCCACAATCCAGGCCTGCTCCCTGGGTTAGGCACTAGAGAAGGGGTAGGAAACCTGTGGCCTTCTAGGCCCTCATGTGTGGCCTTTTGGATCCAAGTTCTAGAGAACCAATCCTTTCATGAAAGGCATTTGTTCTGTGAAGTTTGAATTCATTTAGAGGGCTGCACTTGAGGACCTGGAGGGTGACATAGTGCCTCAAGCCTCAGGCTCCCTATCCCTCCCCCATCCCTCCCCCTCGCCTACTCCTCCCCTATCCCTTCTCCTTCCTTCAAAAGGAGAGACTGGGGTTTTTGGAACGGTTAAGATCAATCTCTGTTTCCTACTTGAATTACTCGCTATAAGGGAACCTTTAGTTTATTAGGAGATCTTATTAATGGGAGGAGCCAGACCAGAACCAGGTAGAGAGTGAGGCTGAGTATGGCGAGGTGGATAATGAAGGGGCATCCTCTGAGCCCCTTGGTGCATGAGAACTGGGGCCGTGGAATATTTGAAGATTTTTTGTGTTCGTTGGCGTGCCATGTTGTGTTTGAGGACAAAGGTAATAGTGATGCTTGCCTACCACACTGGCTATTGTTTTGTGTGTAATGTGTAGCAAAAGTATGGGTCTGGGGCCAACTGAGATAATGAGATATTCCCTGGCACAATGATTCTAACAAATGAACTTTACACTTCCTGGCGTCTTGAAGGAAGGTCCTCACGACTGCCCTTTGCCAGTGAAATTATCCTAGACTCATTGATTTAGAGCTCAAAGGGTCCTTAAAGGTCATTTGGTATAACCTTATGTTACCCATAATTTTGTTGAGGCATTTCCAGTTGTGTCTGACTGTTTGTGATCCCATTTGGGATTTTCTCGGGGGAGAACACAGTGTATGGGGTGTCTGATAGGACTTAGACTTCTGGTGGTGGGGCTGCCTTCCACCTGCCACCCAATCAACTCTCCCCAGGGTCTCCAAGAAGCTGTAGCATGTGCAGGAGCCACACCCTGGTAAAACCACAACTGACAGGCCGCAAGCTGGTCAGTGAGTCAGGGGCCATGTCTTCCCCAATTAAGTGAAGACTTCCCTAGCAGACTGGGGAGATGGGAACAATGTATTTCAGTGGCCATGAAATCAGCTGTGAAGTGCTTAGAACTCCGATCTGACAAGGAAGATGCCAAGCTCATCCACTGCACCCTGGGTGATTGGCTTTATCTTTTTTACTTCCTTGGATGCCACAGATGACTGTAGAAGAGGCTGGTAACTGCCTCCCTTAAATCCAATTCATCCACAAGTCAGTAGACCATGATGTCACTGGACCCCTTCCAAAATGGAGAAACAGCACTTTGCAGATGGGGAAAAATGAGGCCCAGACACAAAGCAACTTTCCTATGGTCACACAGAGGCTCACAGATTTGGAGCTGGAAGGGACCTTAGAGGTCACCAAGTCTTAAGGTCACTTCTGTCTCAAAATCCACAATCCTGAGTAACAGAGGTGAATGAACACCACTGACTGCCTTCAGACGCAAATAAGACAGCCAAATACATTTTCTACATGGTAAGTGTTTAATGGGGCAAAAAGCATCAAGCACTACCCATTAAGGCAGAAGCCCTTGCAGCTAACTTGCTGTGTTCAGGGAGAGTGTCAAAGTGGACTTAATGGCTTCCAGGACATCAACTTCTCCAGGTGGGAGCCCTGAGATCTGGGCATTCTTTATTTCTGGTCTTTCCAAAACTACAGGGGCTCCCCTTTGCCCTTTGAAAAGGTTGGTTGGATCCATTGCAGGAGATGGCAAAAACTGGACGACCATGAAGGTGGATTGCCAAAGGATGTGGATTGGCTCTCTGAAGGACAACTGCAGCATGGTTCCCTTCTGAGGTCTTCAAGATCAGGTAGGAGCATCCACTGCAAATAGGAGAAAGGAGGGTGAGGGTCTGCTGGAGATGGGTAAGTACCAAGAGAAAGCTATAACTGAATATAGGAAGCCAGAAAATATTCATTTCGAGCCCAAGCAGACTGCTCTGCTAGACGACTGTCTCTTCCAGCTTGGCCTCCCCTCACAGCTCTGCAAGGACATTGCCCCAAATAAGAACGTTATGCCCTACTTCCCCCTTCATTCTTATATGATCCCTCATGCAGGCTGTAAGCCTTCCAAGTGCTCTAGATCCTCAATAGACTCCATGTCCTCCAAGTACTCAATTCACTACACATGCCACATACAAGTTAGCTCCCCAAGTCCCATAAGTGGTCCACACTCTGTATGTGACTTACATGCTCCAGGTAGCCCAGGTGACACCAGTGCTGCACAAAAGCAGGAAGCACAAATCTTAAAGCCAAATGAATCCTACAAATGAGCCCCACACCATATATAGATCCACACCCATATATGTGCCCAGAACTCTAGGTGCCCTATACCACAGAAAAATCTTACACTTGATGTGTCCTACAACTTCTGGATGCCCCATGTCACACAAGAACCCTCCAACCTATGTATGTCCCACATACTCTAGGTGTCCCATGCCACACAGGTATCCTACACTCTATGTGTGCCCTGTACCCTCCAGGTGCTCAGTGCCACACAATAATTCCACAGTCTGTGTGCCCCAAATCCTGAAATACCATGCATCACAAGAGTCCTACACTTTCTGTGTACCTTATACCCTCCAGCTGCCCCATGGCACATAATAAGCATACATCTTATGTGAACCTCTCTAGGTGCCACATGCCACACAAGAAACCTAAATCCTGTGTGTGTCCTTTCCCATTCAGGTGCCCCTTGCCACACAATATTGCTACATCTTATGTGTGTCCCACATCCTCAAGATACCTAATGCCACATGATAACCTTGTACTCTATGTGTACCCTGTATCCTCCAGGTGCCCCATTCTCCACAAGAGTCCTTCACTCTGTGTTTGACCTAAAATCTCCAGGTTGCCTATGCCACACAATAATGCTACACCTCAAGTGTGCCCCAATATAAACAAGAATCCTCCCACCTATGTGTGCCCTATACACCCCAGGTCTCCCATGCCACACAATTATCCTATACTCTAAGTGTGCCCTATACCCTCCACATGCCCCATGCCATACAATCACCCTACACCTTATGTGTGCCCTATATCCTTCATCTGCCCCATGCCACACAAGTATCTTGCACTCTAGGTGTGGCCTATATCCTTCAGGTGCCCCATGCCACACAGTAATGCTCCACATCCTTGAAATGCCCATGCTGTACAAGAATCATAAATCCTATGTGTGTCCTTTACCCTACTGATGCCCCATGCCACACAATAATGTGACACCTAATGGGTGCCCTATACTCTCCAGGTGCCACATGCCACACAAATATCCCAAATCTTACATACTGTGACTACTGCAGGTGCCTTTCACCAAAATGTTGCCTTGCACTCTCTATGTGCCCTATATGTTCTGTGTAATTCCTGCCCTGGTGAGGGCCCCCTCCCCCAGTCCCTATGTTTCCTCTGACCTCCAGGTACCACATCCCACAGAAGTTTCCCTCATTCTACATGTGTCCCACACACTGTAAATGAGTCCTCGCACACAAAAGCCCCACCCCTTGTATGTTCTCCAAGGAACACATTTATTTCGTATGCTTAGTGGGTCCCACATCCTCCTGGCTACTCATGAGAATAAATGCCCCATGCCTCATATGTACCCAACAACCTCCAAGTCTGCCATGTCACACATGGGCCCCACTCCCTGTACTTATCTCCTGTCATACAAGGGCTCCATGCTTTATGTGTACATATGTATCCATGTATGTTTATTTGTGTGTATATGTATGTTTGTATATGTATTGGCATGCATATACATGTATATGCACATGTTTATGTGTGTATATGTAGGTATGTTGTATATACATATATAGATGTGCATGTATGAGCGTATGTGTTTATATATGTGTGTACATATGTGTATTTGTATGTGTATAAGTATATGCATATTTATGTACATGTATGTATGTATATGCATTTGTTTGTGTACATATATACCTAAATCTCGCACACCCTATATGTATATATACTTCCCCAAACTCCAAGTATCCTACATTATATATGTGTTCCACTCCCTCCACGTAGCGTATACCACTCAAGTGCCACACTTGTCCCACATCCTTCCTTTTCCCCTTACCCTCCAATTGTCCCATGACATACAAGTTTCCCAGATGTATATGTGCTCCTTGCCCCACATGGACAACATCCTATATATGCCTCACACCCTCTGTGTGCCCCATTACACACAAATGGCTCACACTATTGAAGCTCAAGGAGTTCTACCAGGTCTTTGCTTTACCCTTTGCATTTAACTTGCTGACCTGTATTTCCTGTGCCTTTTCTAATTCTATATTCTTTCTCCAGAATCGCTCCCTTGAAGACTTTGCATGGTGCCATTTCATATTCCTCCAGGTTCCTTGCTGGATGTTCAAACCCATTTCTTGATTTCCTGCTTCAACGATATCCTCTAGGTTTTCTTGGCAATTTCCTCCACTGTGGCCAGCTCAGATGGTTTGATGTCTTTCAATGGCATGTCTAACTCACGTTCACTAACAGTGTTTACATTGTCCTGAGTTGGAAGCGGACTTTTTATGATGGTACCTTGGCCTGATGTTTCTTTGTTCTCATTATATTTGCCACTGACAGTTGTTCTGGATGTTTCCTCATTATTGATATATATATATATATATATCTGTTGTACGGGGATGTCAGAGGAGTCCTCACAGAATTGAAAAGGAGGGACATAAGCAATAGATGCACTCAATTCACTAGGACTTGAGTCATCACAGAAGGAGCTGCCAGGTAGATCTTCTGAACCTTTCCAGGTGGGACATTCAGAAGACGTCGTGTTCAATAGTAAGAAGAAAACTTCAAGAGATGTCTTTCTTTCCTCTAAGCTCAAGACTTTGTTGATTCCCTGGAAGAAAGATGAAATGAGGTGAGAATATTTCCATTGATTGTCTTAGGATCTATTGCATTCACCCTTCAGAATACTCTCAGATCAGAGGGCATTCTTGAGCTCAGTTATCACTGTGTGCTCACTGGGTACTTGGCACTACCTAAGTTTGGGCAGAACTTTTTTTCAGGACTCATCTGTGTAACCGTTGAGTAACTCAGCCTCTGTGGGACTCAGTTTTCTCAACTGTAAAATGAGGGCATTAGTCTCAATGACCTCCAAGGTCCCTTCCAACTCTATGTCAGGGATTTATTACCAGGCATTTATTATACACCTACGCTGGACTGGCCCTAGAGATACACAGTTCAAAGTATGAAATAATCCCTACTTCTAAAAAGTTTCCATTCCAATAAGCGGTGAAGAATATGTCTACGAATACACAGCATAAAGGACAGTCAGCAAATGTAAACGTATTACGTCATTATAGGCAGTGAAATCCAAGGCAGTTTAGGAGGAAGGGCAGTGGCACTTGGGGGCGTTGAGAAAATCTTCTTGCAGAAAGTGATGCCTGAGCTGTCTCTTAAAGGAGGAGACTGTATGAGGCAGATGGAAGGAGTGGCCTTTTAGAGAATGGATGGAGAGTCCTGTATGAAGAACACTGAGAAGACCAGTTTATGATCATAGAATGAGGGAGGGGGACTGAGGTCCAGTGAGGCTGCAAAGAGAACTTTGGACCAGGTTGTGTGGCCTTTAAAGGCTAAGTAGAGGATGCCGTATTTTATCTAAGAGACAACAAGTAGCCACAGGAGTTGATTGTTAGAGTGACTGGGTCAGATCTGCATGTAAGAAAAGCACTTAGACAACAATATGAAAAATGGACTGGAGAGGGGAGAGACTTGAAGCAAGGAGATCAATGAGAAGGCTGCTTCAGGTGACAAGTGTCTAACCCAGGACTGAGGGACGTGTGGGCTCGAGGACACATGTGGCCATCTAGGTCCTCAAGTGAGGTCCTGTGAGAGAATCCAAACTTTGTAGAAGAAATCTCCTTAAAATAATTAATGAAAAAGAAATATTAAAAAATTAAAATTTAATTTTAAAGAAAAAAATTTTATCAAAAAATAACAAATGATATTGATTAGTTGAGGTGTTCACATTAATTCAATATTTCCATGATTAAAATTGATTGATTTACATAGATTTAATCAGAATTAAAATTATTTATTTATGATAACTTAATAATTAAATAAAAATCATTTATTAATTATATAAAGATAGGAATAATATATAAATAAAATATATGTATGTAATTTATTTATGTAAATATATGAATATAAAATAAAATTATATAGAATTATAAAATCAAAACTTGTGTTAATGAAAACAGTCACAGAATTTTTAAAATGAATATTAAAATTAAATAAACAAGAAAATGAAAAGTTATAAAATGAATTGTGTAACACTTGGACTCAGTCCAAAGGCGTCACGCAGGGAAACAGAAGGCCATGTGTAGGTGTCTAGAGTAATTGCAGCCTTTTGACAAAGCTCAAACTTCATATGAAACATATCTTAAGAAGATAATTAGTAATAAATTAAATATTGGAATATTAATCATAAAATTTAAATATAAAACACTTAAATAGATAAATAAAACAAAATAATAACACTAATTATTTAAAGGATTAATATTAAACAAATAAATGAATAAAACTAATTTATTAGCACTGTTTGAAAAATAAATGGAAATTATTGTTATGTTGATTTGGTAATTATTCTAAATTATATATTAATCCTATAAATGCACATGAATATAAAGGATCTATAAATATATGAATTAAATACACATAATATGTATATGTGACATAATTATAAATATTACTTAATCAATATTTATATTAATTACTTAAAACATTTCCATTAATTTGATAGTTAACTTTAAAACTAAATTCATGAAATAACGGTAAATAATAAAATAAGTACTTTAAAAGTTGGAGTCAGTCAAAGGACCCCACCCAAGGACCTAGAAGGCCTCAATGGCCTCCAGGCTAGAAGTTCTCCACCCCTGGACTAGGGGGAAGGAGGAAATCATGGTGGAGGTGAGGAGTCGATGGCAGGGAATGAGAAATGAGGGAAAAAGAGAAGGAAGCTCATTTCTGCTGACCTTTGTCTTATAAGCCAAGTCAGAGGGGGTGTCCTCTGCTAAGGAAGAGGGAACAGGGGGAGGCCTGGGAGGCTTGGGACGGAAGGGAAGGTTCACAACAGCTTCCATGGAGAGAGAGATCTCTGATTTTACCTGACCCCTGGAGCCCCGAAATCTTCCCTCAGGGCCTGTCTCCCTTCCTTTATAATAATACCTGTTCCCTTTCCAGTGAATCCTTCCTTGCTGTTTCATGAAAGCCTTCATCCCTTAACAGATTTTCTTCCTGTGTTTCACAAAGATGCAAAGGTGATACTGGATCTTTTCTTTGTGCTTTCCCCTCCTTTATCTAAAGTGGGGTTGGGGGAAGGGGGAGGAAATTTGAGTGGAGTTAAAGAGCAAGAGAAACTAGGTCAGGAATTAACGGGAACCTTCTTATGATTATGGGGCCCTGTGGAAATGACCTTCACACACACACACACACACACACACACACACCCCAAACCCTCCACCCCACAATCACCCTTAACACACACACACACATACACACACACACACACACACACACACACACACAAAGGAGGACAGACAGACAGACAGACAGACACACAGAGGAGGTTCCCCCCCCCCCCACACACACAGACCCGTAATATTCTCCCAGAACTCCCCCCATTTGACCCATCCCAGACCATGAGTAAAAGGAGAAGAATCTCCCATATTTGCTTTGGAAGCTCAGGGGAGGCCAATGACAGATTTCAAAAGAAAGTTCAGTTGGAGGTTCCTTAAGACCAAGCTATCCCTACTGATAAGTAGCCCTCTTTCTACCCACTCTAACCAAAAGGGGAGGAAAACATTTACTTTTAAGTAAAAGAATCTGAAAAGAATAAGATACTCCCAATGGCCCCCATTCATTCAGGCCATGTGAATTACTAGGGAAGCCCAGCCAAAGAACCCCCCAGGGTACCCTCAAGAACACAGACACAGCCAAGTGTCCCAACTTCATCTCACCTCTTTGGCTGCCATCCCTAACAGGTAGGGAGGTGTCTGAGAAACTTGAGTGAGTGATCACAAGAATCTCTTGCCAGCTGGGTTGATTAGAGGGAGATCCTGAGTGAGGGACTGATGGACTCAGCCAGCAGCCTGAGCACAGCTGTGTTGCCTAAAGCCTTTTGCCTCCAGGAATCCCATCACTCTAATGTTACCATCATCGTAAAAGGTCCTGAGGTGGATGGTCCCTGATGACACACTGGACTGTACCAATGGAAGTGGCCAGTAGGGGAGAGGGGCAGCCCACTGAGCCAAGAGTCTAGGAAGGAGTTTGCTCTTAAAGGGGCCAAGGTTCACCTGGAATGACAAAGGGGATAGAAAGGGCTGAAGCAGAAGAGGATTTTAAGGAAAATGGAGGAGGTGAGGAAGAAAGAGTCAAAAGAATGTGGCAAAACGTTAAAGTCCTTGGCCTGGGCAAATCAACAGAGGAAAACCATACACGCATGCATGCACACATACACACATGAACACACACATGAACTCACACACATCGTGACCAGGAGAAGGTAAGTGAAAAGATCACCAAGACAGTTGAACTAGAATTAAGAGAAGTGATAATATCCAGAAGGTTCCTCTCCTCACTTCTCTGCAGAGGAGGATCATGGGTATGTGTTACAATTCTACTGAATTCTTGTTAAAACGGTGTTAGAACAGGCGGCTCTCTATGGTAGGGAGAGGGATTGGGAAATAGAGGTAATAGATAACAATCTTGGTTTGTTGTGTTTTGTTTTGTTTTTAAAAAGCCTATACTAGGTAACCAGCTGAGGAGATGGAAGCAGGTGAGTGCAGAGAGGCCTCTTCCTATAAATATGGTGGAGTTTCTAGCCCTAAGGATTTTTCGAAGAAATCACCTGACTCCCTGTGGAGCGGTAACGCTTAGCATATTCCACTGTGGTGTCCTAATTTGGAGATTTGACCTTTAACACCAAAGTGGTTGTTTTGTAAAATTCATTGAAGCTTAGATTTTATATCTGTATACATGGAATCATAGGTTAAGGCCAAGAAACAGAACACGGAACATCTCCTCCTCTGTCCCCTTCTTTAAAAGGGATGTTTCAAGGCAAAATGGGTTTGGTGGCTTTTACTTGAAGGCAGAGAAATGGAAAGGACAGAGACCTGTAATCAGAAGAGCAAGCTTCAAATCCTGCTTCTGATGCTCACCTGGGTAATTTGGGGCTAGTCCTTCCCCTCCCTGGGCCTCAGTTTCCCTTCTGTATAAAATGAATGAATTGGACCAGATCATTTCTCTAGAGCTTAGGTCATGTGACCTGGCTGAGTAGAGCAGAAAAGATTTACCACATCTCATGGCTAGCTTTATTAGATTCTAAGTTGGACAGTACCACAAAGTGCCTAAGAATTCCCCTGAGTTTTCCTCTGGCGTCTCTCAGTAAAGAGACCTCAGAAATCACATTTGAAGTGGCCTGGGGTGGGAGGGAGCAGGAGGAGAGATTTGTTGTTAGCTTGTTTTGTTTTTTGTTTTTATGGCCGACCTTGAGGAGTACAGAATCCATTCCCAACAGGGAGGTGGACCTTGGCTCTGTCAAGTAGAAGAGAAAATAAAAGACAGGCGCCCGGCCTCAGGCATCTCCCAACACTGGACAGCACTGAGACACCAGCTGGGGAAAGGCCAAGGGGGCTAGACATGTGGGATAAGATGATGCCAATGCACTATAAGGGTATGGAGTGGAGACGTTAGTTTGGGCCCAGCATAACTGACAAGCTACTTGAGTCAGGAGTGAAAACAGTGAGCACTGGTGGGGAGGGGAGTTCCCTTTTAGTTGGCATTCTTCGGAATCACAGCCACCCTTTTGCCTATGGCCAAATCTTTTCCTTGCAAACCCCCATGATTTATAGTTTGAGGTTTCTCCCTGAGTGAGAAAGGACTGGCCCTGGTTATGTTCAGAGCTGTTTCTACCTTTCCACAGAAATTCCTCATTCAAATCTGTGAGGCTCAAAATATGAGCAGGGTACATTTTTAATCCCTCTTTGCATAGTTGGCCCTGTTCATCAGTATATTTTGATTTTCCTTCCTTTCTCTTCCTGTCCCCATATCTAAATGAATTGAAGAAGGGGAGAGAACATTTAGGCCTTAAGTGGAATATTCTCTTTTGCTCTGTAGTGTTTGAATTCCTCCTTCTCCACAATTGGAACGACCATGACATGGGCTGTGGAGGAAGGAAACATGTCAGCCAAAATGTCATCTCTCCCAGACCCCATGGGCAGCTTTGATTCCAAGTTCCAGTGTCTAGCTGGCAAGAGGCATCACTTCTGATTAGGTGGGAAGAAGGGTCTTGAGGCTGCAGCCCTTTGTGCCTTGGTGTGCTCAGAGACTGAATGGGCTTTTCTCAGGCGATAACATTGCTTTGAACTAGAAAATAATTGACTATGATTATGACCAGTGGATGGTGGATGGTACAGGGTTCATTAGGCCTTGGAGACTTTGTGGAATCTGAAGGACTTCATTTGCATTTCCTTGGGTCTTCTTGGGTGCTGGTCAACAGATGCTGCTATGACAGGGGAGATTTCTGGAAAAGAAGTGTAGAAGGAGCCAGTCTCCAGCAAGTGCCAATGCTGGCGTTTACCTCTAGCAGAAGGTGTAAGCAGATTCTTTGCTGCTCCAGCTGTAGTCTCCTGGTGCTTTGCTGCTGAGCTGGTAGCCAGCATGGAGCCAGAGTGACTGATGCTGGCATTCCTATTCAACCATAAGACTTCAATGAAGAAATTAAACTTACTTGGAAAGCAGTTTTGTCTTCCTATTTTTGTCTGTGTGTCATTCAGTCATGTTTATCTCTTCATGACTCCCTGGACTATGGGATGCCAGCACTGCTCTTGAGGTTTTCTTGGCAAGGATACTAGAGTGCTTTGCCTTTCCCTGCTGTCTCTGATTGTGTGTACACATGTCCAGTCAGTCCCCAGCCCTGCATTCCCAAAGGCAGGGGAGGGAAAACCTCTGTCAAGTCTTCTCAAGCCCAAAAGATCAGGAGGAAAGGCAGGCCTTGAGAATGCTGAGCTCTCTCCCCTAAACACCAAGCAAAGTTACCAGGCTGTTCACTAGAAGGATGGCTCACTTTGCTTCTCCTAATGCAGGGAAATGAAGTGAATTGCAAATCTGGAAGGATCATCTACACAGAAATCAGATTTTTGAAGTGTGAGTATGTTGTTCTCAAGTCACTGGACCCACCATGAGGTTGAACAGACACTCATTGCCTGTGTCTTGGTCCTGGGACAGATGGTGGTAGGGGGACTTTCCTGTCCCTTCACTATGAGTGATGACTGTATGTAGAGAGAACAGAAACTTGATTTTAGCATCAGCCTAGTTGGGAACTTGCACAATAACATTCTAAATGGAACACCAAAGGATTGATTTGTTATTGATACCACAAATCAGTCTCATTGGAATATTAACTGGTGTCTAACGTCCAATCGACTTTCATAAACCATGTTTCTGTCCATCATCTCTTTGTGCAGCTGTCCCTTGCTCTCCTTAATCCCATACACATGAAGAGTTTGGTCTGTGCAATACTTTGTTCTTTCCATTTAAAGCTTTCTCTGTGACATTCCTGCCCCTTCCCAGGGATCTGCTTTCCCTGCTTCCCCGTATGGAGCCCTGCCCTGTAACAAGTAAATGTAGTCCAGCAACACAAAGCGGTGCATCAACCCTGTCTGCCTCATTTCACACCTTCTACAAAAATTCACAAAGGAAAATCAATACAATTATTTAATTTGAATTTGGGGCTCTGAGCAACCCCCAGGTTTAGCAGCCTACCTGTAGGAATGCTACTGGTAGTGGTGTGTGGAACTGACAAGACTCGCCAGCTTGGGGGGGGGGGGTTCTTTAATCCCCTTCTGTGTCTCTTCCTAGCTCTCCATAGGCACTTTCCTTCCCAGTCTTGGCTTTGTGGACATTGACTTCACAGAGAGGTAGATGGCAAGCTCTTGGGGGTTGTGGTAGCATGTCTTCTCTTAGGGATTCCTGGGAAGCGGGAAAAAATGATCTTGATGCAGAACTAATCACTCCCAGACTGTTTGGGTCGCTGGTTTCATTTTATAGCAGTTAGACCAGACAAAGGCCGCTCCATTCTCAGAGTTTGCCCTTTGGTGCAGGAATCATCTGATCACTCACTCAGGTTTCTCAAACACCTCCCTCTCTGTCAGTGATGCCAGCCAAAGTGGTGAGATTAAGTCGGGACTCTTACAAATTAACATTCAACTTCCTGGCGTCTTGAATGTGCTCACTACTACCCTAGGCAGTTAAATTATCCTAGACTCATGGATTTAGAGCTCAAAGGGTCCTTAAAGGTCATTCAGTATAACCTTATGGTACATCTAATTTTGTGGAGTCATTTCCAGTTGTGTCTAACTCTTTGTAACCCCATTTGGGATTTTCTTGGTGGAGAATGCAGTGTATGGGGCGTCAGGGAAGACTAAGACTTCTAGTGGGGGCTCTGCCTTCCACCTGCCACCCAATCCACTCTCCCCCGGGACTCCAAGAAGCAGTAGCATGTGCAGAAGCCACACCCTGGTAAAAGCACAACTGACAGGCCTCAAGCTCGTCAGTGAGTTAGGGGCCATGTCTTCTCCTATCAAGTGAAGACTTCCCTAGCAGACTGGGCAGATGGGAAGAATTTATTCCAGTGGCCATGAAGGCAGCTGAAACCCACTCTGTGGAGTGCTTAGAACTCTGATCTGACATGGAAGATGTCAAGGTCATGCACTGCACCCTGGGTGGCTGGCTTTATCTTTTCTCCTGCCCTGGATGCCATAGATGACATTAGAAGAGGCTGGTAACTACCTCTCTTAAATCCAATTCATCCACAGGTCAATAGTGCACCCCATAATGTCACTGTTCCCCTTCCAAAATGGAGAAACAACATTTTGTAGATGGGGAAAAATGAGGCCCAGACACAAAGCAACTTCCCTATGGTCATATACAGGCTCAGAGATTTGGAACTAGAAGGGACCTTAGAGGTCACCAAGTCTTAAGGTCAGTTCTGGCTCAAAATCCATAGTCCTGAGTGACAGAGCTGAGTGAACACCACTGACTGCCTTCAGACCCAAAGAGGACAGCCAAATACATTGTTGACATGGTAAGTGTTTATTTGGTAAAAAACATCAGACACTACCCATCAAGGCAGAAGCCCTTGCAGGTAACTTGCTGTGTTCAAGGATAGTTTCAAACTTAATCGAATGGCTTCCAGGGCAACCACCTGCACAGTTGGGAGCCCTGAGATCTGGGCACTCTTGGTTTCTGGTCTTCGCATCTTTGCAGGGGCTTCACTTTGCCCCTTGAAAAGGTTTGTTGGATTCATAGCAAGAGGCAGTGAACACTAGATGACCGTGAGGATGGATTGCCAAAGGATGTGGATTGGCTCTCTGAGGGATAATTACAGGAAGGTTCTGTTGTGAGTTCACGAAAATTAGGTAGGATCATCAACTGCAAATAGGAGAAAGGAGGGTGAGGGTCAGCAAGTGAAGGGAAAGCACCAAGAGAAAGCTATAAGTGAATAAGGGAAGCCACAAAGTACACATTTCCATCCCAAGCAGACTGCTTTGCTGGAGGACTGTCTGCTCCAGCTGGGCCTCCCCTCCCAGCTCTGCAAGGGCATTGCCCCAAATAAGAACGTTGTGGCATATTTCCCCCTTCGTTCTTAATCATCCCTCACGCAACTTGTAAGCTTTCCAAGTGCTCTACATCCTCAAAAGGCTCCATGTCCTCCAGGTACTACATTCACTACACATGCCCCATAGAAGTGAGCTCCCCAAATCCCATGCATGATTCATACTCTGTATGTGGTTTACACGTTCCAGGTAGCCTAGGTGACAGGAATGCTGCACAAGTTTCACTTGCATGAAACACAAATCTTAAAACTGAATGACCTTTACAAACGAGCCCCATGCTACACAATAACCCTACACTCTATGTGTGCGCTATACCCTCCAGGTGCCCCATGCCACACAGGTGTCCTATACCTTTTGTGTGCCCTTTATCATCCATGTGCCCCACGACACACCAAAACCCTATATCGTATTTGTGCCCAATACCCTCCAGGTGTCCCATGCCACACAATAACCCTGCACCTTAAGTGTGCCCGATGTCGTTCAGATACCTTATGCCACACAAGTGTCCCACATTCTATGTATGCCCTATACCCCATGTCACACATGGGGTGTGCCCTATATCCTTCCTGTGCCCCATGCCACACGCTAATGCTACACTACATGTGTCTCCCACAACTTTGAAATACTCCATGTCACACAAGAATCACAAATCCTATGTGAACCCTTCACCCTACAGATACCCTATGTCACAGAATAATGTGACACCTGCTGTGTACCCTATACTCTCCAGGTGCCCCATGCCACACAAATGTCCCAAATCCTATGTGCCCTGACTGCTCCAAGTGCCTTTCACTACAATGCTGCCCTGCACTCTTTATATGCCCTATATGTTCTTTATAATTCTTTTCCTGTTATGGGCCCCCTCCCCTAGCCCCTATGTTCCTTTTGTCCTCCAGGTACTACATGACACAGAAGTCCCCCTCATTCTGTATGTGTCCTACACACTGTAGGTGAGTCCTGTCACACAAAAACCCCACATCCTGGATGTTCCCCAAGCCACACATTTATTTCGTATGCTAAGTGGGAAACACACTCTCCAGGTACCCTATGAAAATAAGTGTCTTACACCTTATATGTACCCTACAACCTCCAGGTGTCCCATGTGCCATGGGCCACACACCCTGTATATATCTCCTGTCATAAAAGTGCTCCATACTATATATGCATATAGGTATTTGTGCATGTGTGTACGTATACATGTGTGTTTGTACATGTATCTGCATGTGCATACATGTATATGTATATTGTGAATGTTTAGATATTTTGCATATATACACGTACATGTATGTGTATACAGATGTGCATGCATGTATGTAGGTATGTGTGTATCTATGTGTATATCTGTATGTATATAAGTATATGTACAGGCATATGTTCGTTTCCATCCCACATGTTTGTGTGCATGCATATGTTTGTGTGTGTGTATGCACACATATTACATGCATATACCTCCAACACCCAATGTATTCACTCAGCCTCCAAGTATCCTAGGTTATATATGTGCCCCATAACCTCTACGTAGCCCATACCACACAAGTGCCACACATGTGCCACATCCTTCCTGTTCCCCTTACCCTCCAATTGCCTCAGGACACACAAGTTTCCCAGACCTATATGTGGTCCATGCCCCACATGGACAACATCCTGTATATGCCTCACACCCTCTGCGTACACCCTCTGTGTGCCCCATTTCACACAAGTGGCTCACACTATCCAAGTGCAATGAGTTCTACCCGATCTTTTACCCTTCAAATTTAACTTACTGACCCTTATTTCACATGGCTTTTCGAATTCTATTATATTTCTGCAAAACTGCTCTTTTGAAGACTTTGGATGGTGGCATTTTCTATTTCTCCAGGTCCCTTGTTGGATGTTCAAACCCATCTCTTGAATTCCGGGTTCAAGGATATCCTCTAGGTTTTCTTGAAAATCTTCCTCCACTGTGGCCAGTTCAGATGGTCTGACGCCTTTGAATGGCACGTCTAGGTGACGTTCACTAACAGGGCTGACATTGTGTGGAGTTGGAAGTGGACTTTTTATGATGATACCTTGGCCTGATGTTTCTTTGTTCTGAATATACCTGCCACTGTCAGTTGTTCTGGATGTTTCCTCATTATTGAGGGATATCTGTTGTACTGGGATGTCAGAGGAGTCCTCACAGGATTGGAAAGGAGGGACATAACCAAGAGATGCACTCAATTCACTAGGACTTGAGTCATCACAGAAGGATCTGCCATGTAGGTCTTCTGAACCTTTGCAGGTGGGACATTTAGAAGATGCAGAGTTGAATAGTAAGGAGAAAACTTCAAGAGACCTGTGGCTTTCCTCAGAGCTCAAGACTTTGGTGATTTCCTGGAAGAAAGATGAAATGAGGTGAGAATGTTTCCATTGATTGTCTTAGGATCTATTGCATTCACCCTCCAGAAAATTCTCAGAGCGGAGGGCATTCTTGGGCTCAGTCATCACCGTGTGCTCACTGGGTACTTGGCACTACCTAAGTTTGTGCGGAGCTTTTTTTCAGTACTCATCTGTATAACCCTGAGTAACTCATCCTCTGTGGGTCTCAGTTTCCTCAACTGTAAAATGAGGGCATTACTCC
Organism: Notamacropus eugenii; assembly: GCF_028372415.1. Lineage (NCBI taxonomy): Eukaryota > Metazoa > Chordata > Mammalia > Diprotodontia > Macropodidae > Notamacropus > Notamacropus eugenii. The sequence continues at coordinate 31,540,363 of NC_092879.1, read as the reverse complement.
CAATGCCCTCTAAGGTCCCTTCCAACTATGTGAGGGAGTTACTAAGCATTTATTATACACCTACGCTGGATGAAGAATATGTAGAAGTATACACAGTAAAGACGACAAAGTCAGTAAACGTAAAGGTCTTAACATAATTATGAGCAGTTAAATCCAAGGTAGTTTAGGTGCAAGGTCAGTGGCATTCGGGGGGCATTCAGAAAGTCTTCTTGCAGATGGTGGTCCCTGAGGTAGCTCTTAAAAGGAGAGATTCTATGAGGCAGGTGGAAGGAGTGGCCTTTTAGATAATGGATGGGGAGTCTTGTATGAAGAACACTGAGAAGATCAGTTCATGATCACAGAGTGAGGGAAGAGGCCTGAGGTCCAGTGAGGCTGAAAAGATAACTTTGGGCCAGGGTGCGTGGCCTTTAAAGGCTAGATGGAGGATGCAGTGTTTTATCCAAGGAGCCACAAGTAGTCACAGGAGGTGCTTGTTAGAGTGCAAGGGTCAGATCTGCATGTGAGAAAAGCACTCTGACAACAGTATGAAAAATGGACTAGAGAGGGGAGAGACTTGAAGCAAGGAGACCAATGAGAAGGCTGCTTGAGGTGACAAGGGCCTAACCCAGGACTGAGGAACCTGTGGTGTCTAGGCACATGTGACCATCTAGGTCCTCAAGTGAGGCCAATTGAGAGAATCCACACTTCACAGAAGATATCACGTCAATAAAATAATAAAAAAGAAATTTTTAAATAATATTTCTATTTTAAAGACTAAATATTTAAAAGAAAACACAAAAATAAATAACGTTAATTCAGGTTTCCATATTCATTCAACAATTCAAGGATTAAAATCAATGTATTTACATAAATTCAATAATTAACTAAAAATTTTTGTTTATATTAATTGAGTAGGTAAATAAAGTATGCTACTAATTCTGTGAATATAAATTACATGCAAATTATTCATTGAAATATATAAATTTTAAATATAACTGCATACATCACATTATTATGTAACATAATAATATATAATTGTGTAAACAGAATTTATATTAATTAACTGAAATATTTATACAAATTTGATAATTTTATAAACAGAATAGTGAAATATTAAGTATTAAAATAATTTCTATACAACGTGGACATAGCCAAAAGGCCCCACCCAAGCATCTAGATGGTCGTATTTAGCCTTCCAGATCCTCAAGTGCAGGCCTTTTGAGGAATCCAGACTTCACAGAAAAACATCTATAATAGAATAATTAGAAATAAAATAAATATTGATATATTAGTAATTAAAATTTAACTGTTAATATTTCAAATGAAATAAAATGAGAACATAAATTAATTAATGGATTTATATACAATAATTCAATGAATAAAATTAATTTATTGACACTGGTTTAACATTAAATTAAAATAATTTATTTATATTCTATTGATAATTAGTCTAAATCATACATTAATCCTATAAATGCATGTAATACAAATTAATTGTCTATATGTTATAAAAATATATATGATCAAAATTTATATAAAGTTATTAAAATATTAATATTGATTTGATAATTAATTTTAAAATTAAATTAATGAAATAATGATAAGTAAAGAAATGAATTCTGTAAAACTTGGACTCAGTCAACGGGCCAGACCCAAGAACCAAGAAGGCCACATGTCGCCTCCATGTCATAGGTTCCCCATCCCTGGACTAGGGGAAAGGGGGAGACCATGGTGGAGTTGGAGAGGTGATTTCGTGGTATGTGAAATGAAGGGAAAAATGGAAGGAAACTCATCTCCACTGGCCTTGATTGTCTCACCCAAGTCAGAGAGGGTATCTTCTGCTGAGGGAGAGGGAACAGGGCGAGGCCTGGGAGGCTTGGGAGTCTTGGAAGGAGAAGAGAAGTTTCACAGTAGCTTCCCTGGAGAGAGAGATCTGTGAGTTTACCTGACCCCTGGAGCCCAGAAATCTTCCCTCAGGGCCTATCTCACTTCCTTTATAATAATACCTGTTCCCTTTCCAGTGAATCCTTCTTCGCTGTTTCATGAAAGCCTTCATCCCTTGATAGATTTTCTTCCCGTGGTTCAGAACGATGGAAAAGTGATACTGGATGTTTTCTTTGTGCTTTCACCTCCTTTATCTAAAGTGGGGTTGGAGGAAGGGGGAGGAAATTAGAGTGGGCTTAAAGAGGAAGAAAAATCAGGTGAGGAAATAACTGGCACCTTCTTATTATAGGGCCTTAAATGACCTTCACACACACACAAACAGACACACACACACACACACACACACACACACACACACACACACACACACACACACACACACACACACACACACACACACACACACCCTTAAGATTCTCGCACAACTCCCCTCCATTTGACCCATCCTAGAACATGACTAAAAGGAGAAGAATCTCCCATATTTGCTTTGGTAGCTCAGGGCAGGCCAATGGCAGATTTCAAAAGAAAGCTCCGTTGGAGGTTCCTTAAGACCAAGCTATCCCTTCTGATAAGTAGCCCTCTTTCTACCCACTCTAACCAAAAGGGGAGGAAAACACTTACTTTTAGATAAAATAATCTGAAAAGAATAAGACACTCCAAATGGCCCTCATTCATTCAGGCCAGGTGAATCATTAGGATAGCCCCGCCAAAGAACCCCCCAGGGTACCCTCCAGAACTCAGGCACAGCCAAGGGTCCCAACTTCTTCCCACCTCTTTGGCTGCCATCCCTGACAGGTAGGGAGGTGTCTGAGAAACCTGAGTGAGTGATCACAAGAATCTCTTGCCAACTGGGTTGATTAGAGGGAGATCGTGAGTGAGGGACTGATGGACTCAGGCAGCAGCCTGAGCAGAGCTGTGTTGCCTCAAGCCTGTTGCCTGCAGGAATCCCACTATTCCAATGTTAGCTTCATCATAAAATGTCCTGGAGTGGAGGGTCCCTGATGACACAATGGACTGCACCAATGGAATTGGCCAGTAGGGGGATGGGGCAGCTCACTGAGCCAAGATTCTAGGAAGGAGTTTGCTCTTAAAGGGACAAGGCTCACCTAGAAGGAGAAAGGGGATAGAAAGGACTGAAGCAGAAGAGGATTTTCAGGCAAATGGACGTGTTTGGGAAGAAATAGACAAAAAATGTGGCAAAAGGTTCAAGACCTTGTCCTGGGGCGATCAAAAGAGGACAACCATACACACATGCATGCACACATACACACACACACACACACACACACACACACACACAGACACACACACACAGACATCATGACCAGGACAAGGTAAGTGGAAAGATCAGTAAGACAGCTGAACCACAATTCAGAGAAGTGATGATGTCCAGAGGACGCCTCTCCTCACTTCTCTGCAGAGGATCATGGGTAAGTGACAAAATCCTACCGAATTCTTGTTAAAACAGTGTTAGAACAGATGGCTCTCTATGGTAGGGAGAGGGATTGGGAAATAGAGGTAACAGATAACAATCTTGGTTTGTTGTGTTTTGTATTGTTTATAAAACGTCTACACTATGTGACCAACTGAGGAGAGGGAAGCAGGTGAGTGCAGAGAGGCCTCTTCACATAAATATGTTAATTCAATCATTAGAAGCTCAATATAATATCTAATCCCTAAGAGAAATATATTTAATAATATAATGAAGAGTATACTGATTAATTAACATATTTATATTAATTTCATAATTAATTTTACAATTATATTAATGACATTATAATGAGTAATAAAATAAATGAGGTAAAACTTGGACTCAGTCAAAAGTCCCCATCCATGGACCTAGAATGCCACATGGCCTCCAGGACACAGGTTCCCCACCCCTGGACTGAGAGACAGGAGGCAAGCATGGTGGAGGTAGAGAAGTGAATTCAGGGTATGCAAAATGAAGAAGAAAGAGAAGAAAACTCATCTCTACTGGCCTCGATTTTCTCAGCCAAGTCAGAGAGGGTGTCCTCTGTTGAGGGAGAGGGAAGAGGGGGAGGCCTGGGAGGCTTGGGAGTCTTGGGACGGAAGGGAAGGTTCACAACAGCTTCCATGGAGAGAGAGATCTCTGATTTTACCTGAACCCTGGAGCCCAGAAATCTTCCCTCAGGGCCTGTCTCAGTTCCTTTAAAATAATACCTGTTCCCTTTCCAGTGAATCCTTCCTTGCTGTTTCATGAAAGCCTTCATCCCTTGATAGATTTTCTTCCCGTGGTTCAGAATGATGGAAAAGTGATACTGGATCTTTTCTTTGTGCTTTCACCTCCTTTATCTAAAGTGAGGTTGGAGGAAGGGGGAGAAAATAAGGGTGGGCTTAAAGAGCAAGAAAAATCAGGTCAGGGATTAACTGGCACCCTCTTATTGTTCTGGGTCATTGCTGAAATGTCTTGCACACACAAACACACAGACACACAGACACAGAGATATAGCCACAGACACACACACACACACACACACACACACACAAACACACACACACACCCTTAAGATTCTCCCACAACTCTCCTCCATTTGAACCATCCCAGACCATGACTAAAAGGGGAAGAATCTCCCATATTTGCTTTGGTAGCTCATGGGAGGCCAATGACAAATTTCAAAAGAAAGTTCAGGTGGAGGTTCCTTAAGACCAAGGTATCCCTACTGATAAGTAGCCCTCTTTCTACCCACTCTAACCAAAAGGGGAGGAAAACACTTACTTTTAGATAAAAGAATCTGAAAAGAATAAGACACTCCCAATGGCCCCCATTCATTCAGGCCAGGTGAATTATTAGGGTAGCCCAGCCAAAGAACCCCCCAGGGTACCCTCCAGAACACAGGCACAGCCAAGTGTCCCAACTTCATCTCACCTCTTTGGCTGCCATCCGTGACAGGTAGGGAGGTGTCTGAGAAACCTGAGTGAGTGATCACAAGAATCTCTTGCCAACTGGGTTGATTAGAGGGAGATCGTGAGTGAGGGAGTGATAGACTCAGGCAGCAGCCTGAGCAGAGCTGTGTTGCCTCAAGCCTGTTGCCTGCAGGAATCCCACCATTCCAATGTTAGCTTCACCATAAAAAGTCCAGAAGTGGAGGGTCCCTGATGACACAATGGACTGCACCAATGGAAGTGTCCAGTAGGGGGTTGGGGCAGCCCACTGAGCGAAGATTCTAGGAAGGAGGTTGCTCTTAAAGGGGCAAGGCTCACCTAGAAGGAGAAAGGGGATGGAAAGGACTGAAGCAGAAGAGGATTTTCAGGCAAATGGACGTGTTTGGGAAGCAATAGACAAAAAAATGTGGCGAAAGGTTCAAGTCCTTGTCCTGGGGAGATCAAAAGAAGACAACCATACACACATGCATGCATACACACACACACACACACACACACACACACACACACACACACACACACACACACAGGTCATGACCAGGACAAGGTAAGTGGAAAGATCAGTAAGGGGTTGTGGTAGTATTTCTTCACTTAGGGATTCCTGGGAAGTGTGAAAACATGATCTTGATACTGTCAGTCCTCCCATAATTTTTGGGGGACCTGTGTTTGTTTTATAGCATTTGGGCCAGGCCAAAGCCTCCTGTAACCCTCTCTCCATTCTCAGAGTTTGCCCTTTGGTATAGTACCAGAAGGATCAAGGGACAGGAGTTGAGAAGAGAATTGCTTTATACAGAAGCAAATGCCTAAAATCCAGGCCTGCTTCCTGGGTTAGGCACTAGAGCAGGGATAGGAAACCTGTGGCCTTCTAGGTCCTCATGTGTGGCCCTTTGAATCCAAGTTCTAGAGAACAAATCCTTTCATGAAAGGCATTTGTTCTGTGAAGTTTGGATTCAGTCAGAAGGCTGCACTTGAGGACCTGGAGGGTGACATAGTGCCTCAAGCCTCAGGCTCCCCATCCCTCCTCCTCCCCTTCCCCTGCCCTGTCCCATCTCCTTCCTTCAAAAGGAGAGACTGGGGTTTTTGGAACGGCTAAGATCAATCTCTGTTTCCTAGCTGAATTATTCACTATAAGGGAACCTTTAGTTTAATAGGTGGTCTTATGAATGGGAGGAGCCTGGGCAGAACCAGGTAGAGAGTGAGGCTGAGCATGGTGAGGTGGGTAAAGAAGGGGCATCCTCTGAGCCCCTTGGTCCATGAGAACCGGGGCCCTGTAGTATTTGAAGATATTTTCGTGTTCACTGGCGTGCCATGTTGTGTTTGAGGATAAAGGTAATAGTGATGTTTGCCTACCACACTGGCTATTGTTTTGCATGTAATGCGCAGGAAAAGTATGGGTCTGGGGCCAAATGAGATCATCAGATATTCCCTGGCACAATGATTCTAAAAAATGAACTTTACACTTCTTGGTGTCTTGAAGGAAGGTCCTCACGACTGCCCTTTGCCTGTGAAATTATTCTAGACTCACTGATTTAGAGCTCATAGGGTCCTTAAAGGTCATTCAGTATAACCTTATGTTACACATAATGTTGTTGAGGCATTTCCAGTTGTGTGTGACTCTTTGTGATCCCGTTTGGGATTTTCTCGGTGGAGCACAAAATGTATGGGGAGTCAGAGAGGACTAAGACTTCTGGTGGGGGGGCTGCCTTCTACCTGCCACCCAATCAACTCTCCCCAGGGACTCCAAGAAGGTGCAGCATGTGCAGAAGCCACATCCTGGTAAAACCACAACTAACAGGGCTCAGACTGGTCAGTGAGTCAGGGACCCTGTCTTCCCCAATCAAGTGAAGACTTCCCTAGCAGACTGGGCACACGGGAACAATGTATTTCAGTGGCCATGAAGTCAGCTGTGGAGTGCTTAGAACTTTGTTCTGACATGGAAGATGACAAGGTCATCCACAGCACCTCGGGCTATTGCCTTTGTCTTTGCTCCTGCCCTGGATGCCACAGATGACTGTAGAAGAAGCTGGTAACTGCCTCCCTTAAATCGAATTCATCCACAAGTCAGTAGACCATGATGTCACTGGTCCCCTTCCAAAATGCAGAAACACCACTTTGCTGATGGGGAAAAATGAGGCCCAGCGAGAAGGCAACTTCCCTATGGTCACATAGAGGCTCACAGATTTGGAGCTGGAAGGGACCTTAGAGGTCACCAAGTCTTAAGGTCACTTCTGTCTCAAAATCCACAATCCTGAGCGACAGAGGTGAGTGAACACGATTGACTTCCTTGAGACCCAAATAATACAGCCAAATACATTGTTGACATGGTAAGTGTTTATTGAGGTAAAAAGCATCAGACACTACCACTTAAGGCAGAAGCCCTTGTCGTTTACTTGCTGTGTTCAAGGAGAGTGTCAAAGGGGACTGAATGGCTTCGAGGACATCGACTTCTCCAGGTGGAAGCTCTGAGATCTGGGCATTCTTTACTTCTGGTCTTTCCAAAACTACAGGGGCTCCCCTTTGCCCCTTGAAAAGGTTGGTTGGATCCATTGCAGTTGGTGGTGAAAACTAGATGACCATGAGGGTGGATTGCCAAAGGATGTGCATTGGCTCTCTGAGGGACAACTACAGGACGGTTCCCTTCTAGGGTCTTCAAGATGAGGTAGGAGCATCCACTGCAAATAGGAGAAAGGAGGGTGAGTGTCCGCTGGAGATGGGTAAGCACCAAGAGAAAGCTATAACTGAATGAGGGAAGCCACAAAGTACTCATTTCTAGTGCACGCAGACTGCTCTGCTAGAGGACTGTTTGCTCCAGCTTGGCCTCCCCTCACAGCTCTTCAAGGATATTGCCCCAAATAAGAATGTTATGCCCTACTTCCCCCTTCATTCTTGTATGATCCCTCATGCAGGCTGTCAGCCTTCGAAGTACTCTAGATACTCAATAGACTCCATGTCCTCCAAGTACTCAATTTAGCTCCCCAAATCACATGAGTGGTCCACACTCTCTATGTGGCTTACACGCTCTAGGTAGCCCAGGTGACACCAATGCTGCACAAGTTCCACTTGTACGAAGCAGAAATCTTAAAGCCAAATGAATCCTACAAACGAGCCCCACACCCTATATAGATCCACACCCATATATGTACCCAAAACTCTAGGTGCCCTATACCACAGAAAATCCTTACACTTGATCTGTCCTACAACTTCTGAATGCCCCATGTCACACAAGAACCCTCCACCCTATGTATGTCCGACATCCTCTAGGTGTCCCATGCCACACAGGTATCCTACACTCTATGTGTGCCCTGTACCCTCCAGGTGCTCAGTGCCACACAATAATTCCACAGTCTGTGTGCCTCAAATCCTGAAATGCCATGCATCACAAGAGTCCTACACTCTCTGTGTACCTTACACCCTCCAGCTGCCCCATGGCACATAATAACCATACACCTTATGTGAACCTCTCCTTCCCTAGGTGCCATATGCCACACAAGAAACCTAAATCCTGTGTGTGTCCTTTCCCATTCAGGTGCCCCTTGCCACACAATAATGCTACATCTTATGTGTGTCCCACATCCTCAAGATGCCTCATGCCACACAATAACCTTATAGTCTATGTGTACCCTGTATCCTCCAGGTGCCCGATTCTCCACAAGAATCCTTCCCTATGTGTTTGACCTAAAATCTCCAGGTAAGCTGTGCCACACAATAATACTGCACCTCATGTGTGTCCCAATACAGACAAGAATCCTCCAACCTATGTGTGCCCTATACACTCCAGGTCTCCCATGCCACACAATTACCCTACACTCTAAGTGTGTCCTATACCCTCCACATGCCCCATGCCATACAATCACCCTACACCTTATGTGTGCCCTATAACCTTCATGTGCCCCATGCCACACAGGTATTCTGCACTCTAGGTGTGGCCTATATCCTTCAGGTGCCCCATGCCACACAGTAACGCTCCACATCCTTGAAATGCCCCATGCTGTGCAAGAATCATAAATCCTACGTGTCCTTTACCCTACTGATGCCCCATGCCGTACAAAAATGTGACACCTGATGTGTGTCCTATGCTCTCCAGGTGCCTCATGTCACACAAATATCCCAAATCCTACATACTGTGACTACTCCATGTACCTTTCACCACAATGTTTCCCTGCACTCTCTATGTGCCCTATATGTTCTGTGTAATTCTTGCCCTGGTAAGGGATCCCGCCCCCAGTCACTATGTTTCCTCTGACCTCCAGGTACCACATCCCACAGAAACTGCCCTCATTCTGTATGTGTCATACACACTGTAAATGAGGCCTGTCACCTGAAAGCCCCATACGCTGTATGTTGTCCAAGGAACACATTTACTTCGTATGCTAAGTGGATCCCACATCCTCCAGGCTACTCATGAGAATAAATACCCCATGCCTCATATGTATCCAACAACCTCCAAGTGTCCCATGTCACATATGGGCCCCACACCCTGTACTTATCTCCTGTCATACAAGGGCTCCATACTTTATGTGTATATTTGTATCCGTGTATGTTTTTATATGTATTGGCATGCATATACATGTATATGCACGTGTTTGTGTGTGTATATGTAGGTATATTCTATATGCATACAAAGGTGTGCATGTGGGAGAGTCTGTGTTATATATGTGTGTACATGCGTGTATTTGTTTGGATGTATGTAAGTATGTGCATATTTATCTACAACATGTATGTGTGTATATGCATTTGTTTGTGTACATGCGTACATATATCTCCCACGCCCCATATATATATATTCTCCCAACCTCCAAGTATCCTAGGTTATATATGTGCCCCACTCCCTCCCAGTAGCCTATACCACTCAAGTGCCACACATGTCCCACACCCTTCCTTGTCCCCTTACCCTCCAATTGTCCCATGAAACACAAGTCTCCCAGACCTATATGTCCTCCATGCCCCACATGGACAACATCCTATGTATGCCTCACCCCCTCTGTGTGCCCCATTCCACACAAATGGCTCACACTATCCAAGGACAATGAGTTCTACCAGGTCTTTGCTTTACCCTTTGCATTTAGCTTGCTGACCTGTATTTCATGTGGCTTTTCTAATTCTATTTTGTTTCTCCAGAATCGCTCCATTGAAGATTTTGTATGGCGCCAGCTCATATTCCTGGAGGTTCCTTGCTGGATGTTTAAACTCATTTCTTGAATTTCAAGTTCGATCACATGCTCTAGTTTTTCTCTGAAATTTTCCTCTGTTGTGGCTAGCTCAGATTGTTTGATGTCTTTCAATGGCATGTCTAGCTCACGTTCACTTACAGTGCTTCCTTTGTGTAGAGTTGGAAGTGGACTTTTTATGATGATACCTTGGCCTGATGTTTCTTTGTTCTGAATATACCTGCCACAGCCAGTTGTTCTGGATGTTTCCCCATTACTGATGGATATCTGTTGTACGGGGATGTCAGAGCAGTCCTCACAGGATTGAAAAGGATGGACATAACCAAGAGATGCACTCAATTCACTAGGACTTGAGTCATCACAGAAGGATCTGCCATATAGGTCTTTCCAGGTGGGATATTCAGAAGCTGCAGAGCTCAATAGGAACAAGAAAAACTGAAGAGATCTGTGAATTTCCTCAGAGCTCAAGACTTTGGTGATTCCCTGGAAGAAAGATGAAATGAGGTCAGAATTCTTCATTGATTGTCTTTGGATCTATTGCATTCAGCTTCCAGAAAAGTCTCAGACCAGAGGGCATTGTTGGGCCCAGTCATCACTGTGTGCTCACTGGGTACTTGGCACTACCTAAGTTTGGGCAGAACTTTTTTTCCGGACTCATCTTTGTAACCCTTGAGTAACTCAACCTCTATGGGTCTCAGTTTCCTCAACTGTCTAATGAGAGCATTAGTCCCAGTGCCCTCTAAGGTCCCTTCCAGCTGTATGTCAGGGAGTAACCAAGCATTTATTACACACCTACGCTGGACCTGGCCTTAGAGATACAAAGTTCAAAGAATTAAATAATTCCTACTTTGAAAGAGTTTCCTTTCCAATAAGCAGCGAACAATATGTCTAAGAATACACAGCATCAACAACAGTCAGCAAATGTGAACGTATTACGTCATTATAGGCAGTGAAATCCAAGGCAGTTTAGGAGGAAGGGCAGTGGCACTTGGGGGCATTGAGAAAATCTTCTTGCAGAAGGTGATTCCTGAGCTGTCTCTTAAAGGAGGAGACTGTTTGAGGAAGATGGAAGGAGGGGCCTTTTAGATAATGAATAGAGAGTCCTGTATGAAGAACACTGGGAAGACCACTTTATTATTACAGAGTGAGGGAGGGGGACCGAGGTCCAGTGAGGCTGCAAAGATAACTTTGGGCCAGGTTGTGTGGGTTTCATAGGCTAAGTAGAGGATGCCATATTTTATCCAAGGGCTAACAAGTAGCCAGAGGAGTTGTTTGTTAGAGTGACTGGGTCATGTAGGAAAAGCACTTTGACAAGAGTATGAAAAATGGACTAGAGAGGGAAGAGACTTGAAGCAAGGAGATCAGTTAGAAAGCTGCTTCAGGTGACAAGTGCCTAACCCAGGCCTGAGGAACGTGTGGGCTCGAGGACACATGTGGCCATCTAGGTCCTCAAGTGAGGTCCTGTGAGAGAATCCAAACTTTGTAGAAGAAATCTCCTTAAAATAATTAAGTAATTAAATGAATAAAATTAATGTATTTTCACTGGTTGAAAAATAAATACAAATTATTTTTATGTTGATTTAATACTTATTCTCAATTATATGTTAATCTTATAAATGCACATGAATATGTATATAAAAATATATGAATTATATATAAATAATATGAATATGTAATGTAATTATAAAAATTATTTAATCAATATTTTTATTAATTACTTAAACATCTATATTAATTTAATAATTAATTTTAAAACAAAATTCATTAAATAATGATGAATAATAAAATAAGTACTTTAAAACTTGGATTCAGTGACAGGACCCCACCCAGGGACCTAGAAGGCCACAATGGCCTCCAGGCCCTAAGTTCTCCAACCCTGGACTAGGGGAAAGGAGGAAATCATGGGGGAGGTGAGGAGGTGATGGCAGGGAATGTGAAATGGGGGAAAAAAGAGAAGGAGGCTCATCTCCACTGGCCTTGATTGTCTCACCCAAGAGAGAGCGGGTGTCGTCTGCTGAGGGAGAGAGAATGGGGGGAGGCCTGTGAGGCTTGGGAATCTTGGGAGGGGAAGAGAAGGTTCACAATAGCTGATTTTACCTGAACCCTGGAGCCCAGAAATCTTCCCTCAGGGACTGTCTCACTTCCTTTATAATAATACCTGTTTCCTTTCCAGTGAATCTTTCTTTGCTGTTTCATAGAAGCCTTCGTCCCTTGATAGATTTTCTTCTCGTGGTTCAAAACGGTGGAAAAGTGATACTGGATCTTTTCTTTGTGCTTTCCCCTTCTTTATCTAAGGTGGGGTTGGGGGAACAGGGAGAAAAGGAGAGTGGGCTTAAAGAGCAAGAAAAATCAGGTCAGGAAGTAACTGGCACCTTCTTAGTGTTATGGGGCCTTAAGTGACCTACACGCACACAGGTCATGACCAGGACTAGGTAAGTGGAAAGATCAGTAAGGTGTTGTGGTAGTATTTCTTCACTTAGGGATTCCTGGGAAGTGTGAAAACATGATCTTGATACTGTCAGTCCTCCCAGAATTTTTGGGGGACCTGTGTTTCTTTTATAGCATTTGGGCCAGGCCAAAGCCTCCTGTAACCCTCTCTCCATTCTCAGAGTTTGCCCTTTGGTACAGTACCAGAAGGATCAAGGGACAGGAGTTGAGAATAGAATTGCTTTATACAGAAGCAAATGCCCACAATCCAGGCCTGCTTCCTGGGTTAGGCACTAGAGCAGGGGTAGGAAACCTGTGGCGTTCTAGGTTCTCATGTGTGGCCCTTTGGATCCAAGTTCTAGAGAACCAATCCTTTCATGAAAGGCATTTGCTCTGTGAAGTTTGGATTCAGTCAGAGGGCTGCACTTGAGGACCTGGAGGGTGACATAGTGCCTCAAGCCTCAGGCTCCCCATCCCTCCTCCTCCCCTTCCCCTCCCCTATCCCTTCTCCTTCCTTCAAAAGGAGAGACTGGGGTTTTTGGAACTACTAAGATCAATCTCTCTTTCCTAGCTGAATTATTCACTATAAGGGAACCTTTAGTTTAATAGGTGATCTTATGAATGGGAGGAGCCTGGGCAGAACCAGGTAGAGAGTGAGGCTGAGTATGGTGAGGTGGATAAAGAAGGGGCATCCTCTGAGCCCCTTGGTGCATGAGAAACGGGGCCCTGTAGTATTTGAAGATTTTTTTCGTGTTCATTGGCGTGCCATGTTGTGTTTGAGGACAAAGGTAATAGTGATGCTTGCCTACTACATTGGCTGTTGTTTTCTGTGTAATGTGTTGAGGTATTTCCAGTTGTGTCTGACTCTTTATGATCCCACTTGGGATTTTCTCAGTGGAGAACACCGTGTATGGGGTGTCAGAGCGGATTAAGACTTCTGGTGGAGGGGAGGGTGCCTTCTACCTGGCACCCAATCAACTCTCCCTAGGGACTCCAAGAAGGTGTAGCATGTGCAGAAGCCACACCGTGGTAAAACCCCAACTGACAAGCCTCAAAGTGGTCAGTGAGTTAGTGGCCATGTTTACCCTAAGCAAGTGAAGACTTCCTTAGCAGAATGGGCAGATGGGAGCACTGTATTCCAGTGGCCATGAAAGCAGCAGAAGCACACTCTCTGGAGTACTTAGAACTTTGATCTGACATGGATGATGCCAACTTCGTCCACTACACCCCAGGCTATTGCCTTTATCTTTACTTCTGCCCTGGATGCCATAGATGACTTTGGAAGAGGCTGGTAACTGCCTCCCTTAAAGCCAATTCATATGCAAGGCAGTAGATCACCCCATGATGTCACTAGAACCCTTCCAAAATGGAGAAATACCACTTTGGTGATGGGGAAGAATAAGGCTGGGACACAAAGCAACTTCCCTATGGTCACACAGAGGCTCACTGATTTGGAGCTGGAAGGGACCTTAGAGGTCACCAAGTCGTAAGGTCCCTTCTGGCTGAAAATCCATAGTCCTGAGTGACAGAGGTGAGTGAACACCACTGACTGTCTTCAGACCCAAACAGGACAGTCAAATACACTGCTGACGTGGTAAGGGTTTACTGGGGTAAAAACCATCAGGAACTCCCCATTGAGGCAGAAGCCCTTGCAGCTGACATGTTGTGTTTTTAAGGAGACTCTTAAACTGAAGTGAATGGCTTCCAGGACAAACACTTTTCCAGTTGGGAGCCCTGAGATCTGGGCATTCTTTATTTCTGGTCTTCCCAAAACTACAGGGGCTCCCCTTTGCCCCTTGAAAAGGTTGGTTGGATCCATTACAGGAGGTGGCGAAAACTAGATAACCATGAGGGTGGATTGCCAAAAGATGTGTTCTGGCTCTCTGAGGGATAATTACAGGAAGGTTCCCTTCTGGGGTTTCCAAAATCAGGTAGGAGCATCAACTACAAATAGGAGAAAGGAGGGTGAGGGTCCACTGGAGATGGGAAAGCACCAAGAGAAAGCTATAACTGAATGAGGGAAGCCACCAAGTACTCATTTCCAGCCCAAGCAGACTGTTCTGCTGGGGGACTGTCTGCTCCAGCTTGGCCTCCCCTCACAGCTCTGCAAGGACATTGCCCCAAATAAGAACGTTATGCCCTACATTCCCCTTCATTCTTGTATGATCCCTCATGCACACTGTAAGCCTTCCAAGTGCTCTAGATCCTCAACAGACTCCATGTCCTCTAAGTACTAAATTCACTACACGAGCCCCATACAAGTTAGCCCTTGTAAGCCACTCTGTATGTGGCTTACACGCTCCAGGTAGCCCAGGTGACACCAATACTGCACAAGTTCCACTTGCATGAAACCCAAATCTTAAAGCCAAATGACTCCTATGAACGAGACCCACACCCTATATGGATCCACACCCATATATGTGCCCAAAACTCTAGGTGCCCTATACCACAGGAAAACCTTACACTGGCTGTTTTTTACATCTTCTGGATTCCCCATGTCACACAAGAACCCTCCACCCTATTTATGTCCCACATCTTCTAGGTATCCTGTGCCACACAGGTGTCCTAAATTCTATGTGTGCCCTATACCTTCCAGGTGCTCAGTGCCACACAATAGTGCTACATTTTCTGTGCCCCAAATCCTGTAATCCCAGGCATCACGAATTGTGTGTCCCTTATACTCTCCAGCTGCCCCATGGCACATAGTAACCATACATCTTATGTGAACCTCTCCTTCCCTAGGTGCCACATGCCACACAAGAATCCTAAATCCTGTGTGTGCCCTTTCCCATTCAGGTGCCCCTTTCCACACAATAATGCTACATCTTATGTGTGTCCCAAATCCTCAAGATACCTCATGCCACACAATAACCTTATACTCTATGCGTGCCCTGTATTCTCCAGGTGCCCCATGCTCCACAAGAATCCTTCACTCTGTGTTTGTCCTCAAATCTCCAGGTGGCCTATGCCACACAATAATGCTACACCTCCTATGTGCCCCAATATAAACAAGAATCCTCCAACCTTTGCGTGCCCTATACCGTCCAGGTCTCCCATGTCACACAATTACCCTACACTCTAAGTGTGCCCTATACCCTGCACAGGTGCCATGCCACACAATCACCCTGCACCTTATGTGTACCCTATAACCTTCATCTCCCCCATGCCACACAGATATCCTTCACTCTTGGTGTGACCTATATCCTTCAGGTGGCCCATGCCACACAGTAATGCTCCACATCCTTGAAATGCCCCATGCTATACAAGAATCATAAATCCTATGTGTGTCCTTTACCCTACAGATGCCCCATGCCATACAGTAATGTGACACCTGATGGCTGTCCTGTGCTCTCCAGGTGCCCCATGCCACTCAAATATCTGAAATCCTACATACTGTGACTACACCAGGTGCCTTTCACCACACTGTTGCCCTGTATGTGCCCTGTATGTTCTGTGTAATTCCTGCCCTGGTAAAGGCCCCCTCTCCCAGTCACTATGTTTCCTCTGACCTACAGGTACCTTATGCCACAGAAGTTGCCCTCATTCTACATGTGTCCCACACACTGTAAATGAGTCCTGTCGCATGAAAGCCCCATACCCTGTATGTTTTCCAAGTAACACATGTACTTCGTATGCTAAGTGGGTCCCACATCCTCCAGGGTACTCATGAGAAGAAATGCCCCATGCCTCATATGTATCCAACAACCTCCAATCTCCCATGGCACACGTGGGCCCCACACCCTGT
Source organism: Notamacropus eugenii (assembly GCF_028372415.1). Taxonomy (NCBI): domain Eukaryota; kingdom Metazoa; phylum Chordata; class Mammalia; order Diprotodontia; family Macropodidae; genus Notamacropus; species Notamacropus eugenii. Next base: position 31,524,196 of record NC_092879.1, on the reverse strand, counting down.
AATTATCTCCTGTCATACAAGGGCTCCATACTTTATGTGTATATATGTATCCGTGTATGTTTATGCATGTGTGTATGTGTATGTTTGTATATGTATTGGCATGCATATCCATGTATATGCACATGATTATGTGTGTATATGTAGGTATATTGTATATGCATATGTAGATGTGCATGTAGGAGTGTATGTGTGTGTATATAAGTGTGCATATGTGTATTTGTGTATAAGTATATGCATATTTATGTACAACATGTATGTTGTATATGCTTTTGTGTATATGCATACATATATCTCGCACACCCTATATATATATATAGATATATAAATATATACACTTCCCCAAACTCCAAGTATCCTACATTATACATGTGCCCCACTCCCTCCAAGTAGCCTATACCACTCAAGTGCCACACATGTCCCACACCCTTCCTTTTCCCCTTACCCTCCAATTGTCCCATGACACACAAGTTTCCCAGACCTCCATGTGCTCCTTGCCCCACATGGACAACATCCTGTATATTCCTCACACCCTTTGTGTGCCCCATTCCACACCAATGGCTCATACTATCCAAGGACAATGAGTTCTACCAGGTCTTTGCTTTACCCTTTGAATTTAACTTGCTGACCTGTATTTCATGTGGCTTTTCTAATTCTATTTTGTTTCTCCAGAATCTCTCCTTTGCAGACTTTGGATGGTGCCATATCATATTCCTCCAGGTTCCTTGCTGGATGTTCAAATCCATTTCTTGAATTTCAAGTTGAAGCATATGTTCTAGGTTTTCTCTGAAATTTTCCTCTGTTGTGGCCAACTCAGATGGTTTGATGTCTTTCAATGGCATGTCTAGCTCACGTTCACTTATGGTGCTTCCTTTGTGTAGAGTTGGAAGTGGACTTTTTATGATGATACCTTGGCCTGATGTTTCTTTGTTCTGAATATACCTGCCACAGCCAGTTGTTCTGGATGTTTCCCCTTTATTGATGGATATCTGTGGTACGGGGATGTCAGAGGAGTCCTCACAGGATTGAAAAGGAGGGAAACAACCAAGAAATGCACTCAATTCACTAGGACTTGAGTGATCACACAAGGATCTGCCATATAGGTCTTCTGAACCTTTCCAGGTGGGATATTCAGAAGCTGCAGAGCTCAATAGGAACAAGAAAAACTCAAGAGATCTGTGTATTTCCTCAGAGCTCAAGACTTTGGTGATTCCCTGGAAGAAAGATGAAATGAGGTCAGAATTCTTCATTGATTGTCTTTGGATCTATTGCATTCAGCTTCCAGAAAAGTCTCAGACCAGAGGGCATTGTTGGGCCCAGTCATCACTGTGTGCTCACTGGGTACTTGGCACTACCTAAGTTTGGGCAGAACTTTTTTTCTGGACTCATCTTTGTAACCCTTGAGTAACTCAACCTCTATGGGTCTCAGTTTCCTCAACTGTCAAATGAGAGCATTAGTCCCAGTGCCCCCTAAGGTCCCTTCCAAATGTTGTCAGGGAGTCACCAAGCATTTATTACACACCTACGCTGGACCTGGCCTTAGAGATACAAAGTTCAAAGAATTAAATACTCCCTACTTTGAAAGAGTTTCCATTCTAATAAGCCGCGAAGAATATGTCTAAGAATACATAGCATCAACGACAGTCAGCAAATGTAAACGTATTACGTCATTATAGGCAGTGAAATCCAAGGCAGTTTAGGAGGAAGGGCAGTGGCACTTGGGGACATTGAGAAAATCTTCTTGCAGAAATTCATGAAATAATGATGAATAATAAAATAAATACTTTAAAACTTCGACTCAGTCAAAGGACCCCACCCATGGACCTTCAAGGCCACAATGGCCTCCAGGCCATAAGTTTTCCATCCCTGGACTAGGGGAAAGGAGGAAATCTTGGTGGAAGTGAGGAGGTGATGGCAGGGAATGCGAAATGAGGGAAAAAGAGAAGGAGGCTCATCTCAACTGACCTTGATTTTCTCAGCCAAGTCAGAGAGGGTGTCCTCTGCTGAGGGAGAGAGAATGGGGGGAGGCCTGGGAGGGTTAGGAGGCTTGGGAGTCTTGGAAGGAGAAGAGAAGTTTCACAATAGCTTCCGTGGAGAGAGAGAGATCTGTGAGTTTACCTGAACCCTGGAGCCCAGAAATCTTCCCTCAGGGCCTGTCTCCCTTCTTTTATAATAATACCTGTTCCCTTTCCAGTGAATCCTTCCTTGCTGTTTCATGAAAGCCTTCATCCCTTAATAGATTTTCTTCCCGTGGTTCAGAACGATAGAAAAATGACATTGGATGTTCTCTTTGTGCTTTCCCCTCCTTTATCTAAAGTGGTATTGGGGCAAAGGGGAGAAAATTAGAGTGGAGTTAAGGAGCAAGAAAAATCAGGTCAAGAATTAACTTGCACCTTCTTATAGTTACGGGGCCTTGTGGAAATGACCTTCACACACACACACACTCACACACATACCCTTCACACACACACATACACACACACACACACCCTTCAAACAGATACACACACACACATACACACCCTTCACACACACCCAAACACCCAAACACCCTTTAGATTCTCCCAGAACTCCCCCTTATTTGACGCATCCCAGACCATGATTAAAAGGAGAAGAATCTCCTTCATGTGCTTTGGTAGCTCAGGGGAGGCCTATAGCAGATTTTTAAAGTATGTCCACTTCAAGGTTCCTTAAGAACAAGCTGTCCCTTCTGATTAGTAGCCCTCTTTCTACCCACTCTAACCAAAAGGGGAGGAAAACACTTACTTTTAGATAAAAGGCACTTACTTTAGATAAAAGAATCTGAAAAGAATAAGACACTCCAGATGGCCCCCATTCCTTCAGGCCAGGTGAATTATTAGGGCAGCCCAGCCAAAGAACCCCCCAGGTATCCTCCAGAACACAGGCACAGCCAAGGGTCTCGACTTCCCCTCACCTCTTTGGTTGCCATCACTGTCAGATAGGGAGGTGTCTGAGAAACCTGAGTGACTGATCACAAGAATCTCTTGCCCAACGGGTTGAGTACAGGGAGATCCTGAGTTAGGGATGGATGGACTTAGCCAGCAGCCTGAGCAGAGCTGTGTTGCCCAAAGCCTTTTGCCTCCAGGAATCCCACCACTCGAGGGTTAGCTTCATCAGAAAAGGTCCTGAAGTGGAGGGTCCCTGATGACACCATGGACTGTAGTAATGGAAGTGGCCAGTAGTGGGGGAAGGGTAGCCCACTGAGCCAAGATTCTAGGAAGGAGTTTGCTCTTAAAGGGGCCAAGGCTCACCTAGAAGGACAAAGGGGATAGAAAGGGCTGAAGCAGAAGGGGATTTGAAGGCCAATGGACGAGTTTGGGAAGAAATAGTCAAAAGAATGTGGCCAAAAGTTAAAGGCCTTGGCCTTGGGGAGGTCAACAGAGGAAAACCACAAACACACAGACACACAGACACAGAGACACAGAGACACACACACACACACATACACACACACACAGACACACACACACACACACACACACACACACACACACACACACACACACACTTTGTGACCAGTAGAAGGTAAGTGGAAAGATCAGTAAGAAAGTTAAACCAGAATTCAGAGAAGTGATAATGCCCACAAGGGGCCTCTCCTCACTTCTCTGCAGAGGAGGATCATGGGTACGAGACATAGTTCTACTGAATTCTTGTTAAAACTTTGTTAGAAGAGATGGCTCTCTATGGCAGGGGGAGGTTTTGGCAGATAGAGGTAATAGACAACAATCTTGGTTTGTTGTGTTTTGCTTTTATTATGTGACCAAATGAGGAGAGGGAAGCAGGTGAGTGCAGAGAGACCTCTTCATACAAATACGGTGGAGCTTGTAGCCCTAAGTATTCTGGAGAAGAAATCACCTGGCTCCCTGTGGAGCGTAAATGTTTCTAATTTGGAGATTTGTTCATTTCATTCCAAAGTGCTTCCTTTGTAAAATGCACTGTACCTTATATTTCATATCTGTATACTTGGAAGCATAGGTTTAGGACAAAAAATAAAATTCAGAACATCTCCTCCTCTCTGTGATGCCTTTCACTTGAAGACAGAGAAGTGAAAATGAAAGGACACAGGCTGGTAATCACAAGACCCTGCTTCCAATCCTGCTTCTGATGCTGACCTGTGGAATCTGGGCCGGGTCCCTTCTCCTTCCCAGCACTCAATTTCCCTCCTGTGTAAAATTATGTATTTTATTGTCTATGACTTATAATGATGATAAAATTACAATAAAAATTAATTTATGTACCCTGGCATTTTATGATCAATATTATTTATTGATCTTAATTTAATAATTATTCAAAATTATATATTAATTATGGGGTAACATATGTTATACATAAACATGAACATACAATAATACATATTGTAAAGAACCATTTTTATGTATGATACATAGAATATCCAAATGTAGAAGTAAATCATCAAAAGTTTGATCAATTCATCAAATATTTATATTAATTGGAGAAATAATTTTAAAAATTATATTAGCAAAATAATGGTAAATAACATCAAAAGTTGGGTAAAAATTCAACTCACTCAAGAGGTTCCAGGTAAAGCCCTAGAAGGCCACATGGCCCTCTATATCCTCAAGTGTGGCCCTCTGGTACAATCGAAACTTCACAGATCTTTTGAATCAAATAATTTATAATAAAATACATATTTTATACTGATATTGAAATTTTAAATGTTTAGTGTTTAAAATTAATTAATAAAAGAAAAAAATCAATATTAATGAACTAATGCATTCATAATAATTGAATAAATTAATGATCAAAATTAATTTATTCGCCCTGGTTTAATAATTACTTAAAATTACTTATTTATGTCCATTTTTTAATCAATCAAAATGACATAAGAATTATATAAATATATATCAAGTATATAAAATATAAATCTGTACAATTATATATAAATGTATAATTTGATATAATTATATAGTTATATATGTAGTAGGATTATATAATCATAATTTCTTTTATGTAACTAAAATATTTGTGTGAATTTGATTATTCTTTTTCCAATTAAATGAATGAAATGATAATGAGACATAAAACAAAGTGGGTCAAACTACTCCTCATTCCAGAAGTCCCCCCCAAGGACCTAGGAGGCCACATGGCCCTCTTTGTCCCCAAGTGCAAAGGTGACATTGGATCTCCTCTTTGCTCTTTCACCTCCTTTATCTAAAGTGAAGTTGGAGGAAGGAGGGAGAAAATAAGAGTGGGCTTAAAGAGCAAGGAAAATCAGGCCAGGGATTAACTGGCACCCTCTTAATGTTCTGGGGCCTTGCTGAAATGTCCTGCGCACACACACACACACACACACACACACACACACACACACATAACACACACACCCATAAGATTCTCCCCACCATTTGACCCATCCCAGACCACAAGAAAAAGGAGAAGAACCTCCCATGTTTGCTTTGTTAGCTCAGGGGAGGCCAATGAGAGATTTTCAAAAGAGAATCCAGTTCAAAGTTCCTGAAGACCATGCTATCCCTACTGATTAGTAGCCCTCTTTGTAACCACTCTGACCAAAAGGTGAGGCAAACACTTTTAGATAAAAGAATTCAAAAAGAATAAGACACTCCAAATGGCCTCCATTCATTCAGCCTAGCTGAATTATTAGGGTCGTCTAACCAAAGAACCCCGCATGGTACACTCCAGAACACAGGCACAGACAAGGGTCCTGACTTCAACTCACCTCTTTGGCTGCCATCACTTTCAGACACGCAGGTGTGTAAGAAACGTGAGAGAGTGATCCCAAGACTCTCTTGCCAATTGGGTTGACTAGAGGGAGATCCTGGCTGAGGGTTTGATGGACTTAGCCAGCAGCCTGAGGAGAGCTGTGTTGCCCAAAGCCTTTTGCCTCCATGAATGCCACCACTGCAGGGTGAGCGTCATCATAAAAGGTCCTGAGGTGGAGGGTCCCTGATGACACAATGGACTGCGCCAATGGAAGTGGCCAGTAGGGGGATGGGGCAGCCCACTGAGCCAAGATTCTAGGAAGGATTTTGCTCTTAAAGAGGCAAGGCTCACCTAGAAGGACAAAGGGGATAGAAAGGGCCGAAGTAGAAGAAGATTTTAAGGGAAATGGACAAGTTTAGGAAGAAATAGTCAAAAGAATGTGAAAAAAAGTTGAACTCCTTGTCCTGGGGAGACCAACAGAGGAAAACCACACACACACAGACACACACACACAGACATCATGACCAGGACAAGGTAAGTGGAAAGATCAGTAACACAGTTGAACCAGAATTCATAGAAGTGATGATGCCCAGAAGGTGCCTCTCCTCACTTCTCTGCAGAGGAGGATCATGGGTATGTGACAGAATTCTACCGAATTCTTGTAAAAACTTTGTTGGAAGAGATGGCTCTCTGTGGTAGGGAAAGGGATTGGGAGATAGAGGTCACAGAAACAATCTTGGATTGTTGTGTTTCGTATTATTTTTAAAAAGCCTATCCTAATTAACCAGCTGAGGAGATGGATGCAGGTGAGTGCAGAGAGGCCTCGTCATACAAATATGGTGGAGGTTCTAGCCCCAAGAGTTTTTGGGAAGAAATCACCTGGCTCCTTGTGGAGAAGCAATGTTTCTAATTTGGAGATTTGTCCATTGAATTCCAAAGTGCTTCCTTCGTAAAATACAGTGCAGCTTATATTTCATATCTGTATCCTTGGAATCACAGGTTTAGGCCAAAAACAAAATTCAGAACATCTCCTCCTGTGTTTGATGGCTTTTACTTGATGATGGACAAGTGGAAAGGAATGGATACAGGCTGGTAATGAGAAGACCAGGCTTCCCATCGTGCTTCTGATGCTGACCTGGGAAATCTTGGGGAAGTCCTTTCACCTTCCTGGGCCTCAGTTTCCCTCCTGTATACAATTATTTATTTTATTAATTATCTGGCATTCATTGATTTGGTATGATTAAAATGAATTTATTTACACTGGTATTTTATAATTAAAATTATGTATTGAAATAGGTTTCATAATTATTCAAAATTATGTGTTAATTGCAAGGTAATAGAGAAATTATAGTTAAATATGAATATATAATAATACAGATTGTAAACAATGATATTTACATATAATATATAAATTATACAGATATGTAAGAATATAATCAAAATTTTTATGAATTCATCAAATATTTAAATTATTTGGTAATTAAATTTAAAATTATGCTATCAAAATACTACTAAGTAACATAAAATCTTGGGTAAAACTTCAACTCACTGAAAAGATCACAGGCAAGGACCTAGAATGCCCCATGGCGCTCTGTATCGCCAAGTGTAGCCCTTTCGTAGAATCCAAATTTCACAGAACAGGTCTCCTTAACCAAATAATTTATAATGAAACAAACATTAATGTTAACATTTAAATTTTAAATGGGTAGTATTTCAAATTAAACCAATAAGAGCAAAAATCCATAATGGCATTGAGCTAATGCATTCATAATAATTGAATAAATAAGTGATCAAAATTAATTTATTCACACTGGTTTAATAATTAATTAAAATTATTTATATTCATTTCATAACCAATCAAAATTATATATGAAGTATATAAATATATATCAACTACATAAAATAAAAATCCTTAAAGCTTATATATTGATATATCATTTGATAGAATTATTTCTTTATATGTGTAGTAGAATAATATAATCAGAATTCATTTGATAATTAATTTTAAAATTGAATTAATGAAGTGAAAATAAGGCATAAAATAAATATGGGTAAAACTTCTCCTCAATCAGGACGTCCCACGAAAGGACCGAGAAGGCGACACGGCCCTTTTCGTCCCCAAGTGTGACCCTTGGACAGAATGTGAAATTCAAGGAACAAATCGCCTTAAGAAAATAATTTGTAATAAAAACATTTAAATTCTGAATAGTAATATTTAAAATTACAGAAACAATAGAGTCAATCATATTAATGCATTATACTATTCATATTAATTCAATAATTAAAAGATCAAAAGAAATTTTTTTACACTGGTTTAATAAATCAATAATTGATTGTGGTGTAAAAGTTAATCAAAATGATGGTAATTATACAGATATATATAAGTTATGCTTAAACATAAACTACGTATAAACATAAAAATGCAAACATACATAATTTATATATAAACATAGAATTTATGTATATGACATTCATGTATTAATATATGGGGGAGCATGGTGGAGGTGAGGAGGTAATGGTAGGGAAAGTGAGATGAAGGGAAAAATAGGAGGAAGCTCATCTCTACTGGCCTTGATTGTCTCAGCCAAGTCAGAGAGGGTGTCCTCAGCTGAGGGAGAGGGAAGAGGGGGAGGCCTGGGAGGGTTGGGAGGCTTGGGAGGGGAAGGGAAGGTTCACAACAGCTTCCATGGAGAGAGAGATCTCTGATTTTACCTGACCCCTGGAGCCCAGAAATCTTCCCTCAGGGCCTGTCTCCCTTCCTTTATAATAATACCTGTTCCCTTTCCAGTGAATCCTTCTTTGCTGTTTCATGAAAGGCTTCATCCCTTAATAGATTTTCGTTCTGTGGTTCACAAAGATGCAGAGGGGATACTGGATCTTTTCTTTGTGCTTTCACCTCCTTTATCTAAAGTGGGATTGGGGGAAAGGGGAGGAAATTAGAGTGGGCTTGAAGAGCAAGAAAAATCAGATCAAGAATTAGCTGGTACCCTCATATTGTGATGGAGCCTTGCTGAAATGACTTTCACACACACACACACACACACCCCCTTAAGATTCTCCCACAACTCTCCTCCATTTGACCTATCCCAAACCATGAGTAAAAGGAGAAGAATCTGCCATATTTGCTTTGGTAGCTCAGGGGAGGCCAATGGCAGATTTTCAAAACAAAGTCCAGTTCCAGGTTCGTTATGACCAAGCTATCCCTACTGATTAGTAGCCCTCTTTGTAACCACTCTAACCACAAGGGGAGGAAAACACTTATTGTTAGGTAAAAGAATCTGGAAAGAAACGACATTCAAAATGGCCCCCATTCATTCAGGCCAGGTGAATTATTAGAGTAGCCCAGCCAAAGAACCCCCCAGGGTACCCTCCAGAACACAAGCACAGCCAAGTGTCCTGACTACATCTCACCTCTTTGGCTGCCATCCCTGACAGATAGGGAGGTGTCTGAAAAACCTGAGTGAGTGATCTGAAGAATGTCTTGCCAACTGGGTTGACTACAGGGAGATCCTGACTGAGGGTTTGATCAACTGAGCCAGCAGCCTGAACAGAGCTGTGTTGTCTAAGGCCCTTTGCCTCCAAGAATCCCACCACTACAGGGTGAGCTTCCTCATAAAAGATCGTGAGATGGAGGGTCCCTGATGACACCAAGGACTACACCAAAGAAAGAGGCAAGTAGTGGAGACACGCAGCACACTCAGCCAAGATTCTAGGAAGGGGTTTGCTCTCAAAGTGGCCAAAGCTCACCTAGAAGGACAAAGGGGATAGAAAGGGCTGAAGCAGAAGAGGATTTTAAGGCAAATGGAAGTGTTTGGGGAGAAATAGTCAAAAAAACGTGGAAAAAGGTTAAAGGCCTTGGCCTGGGGAGATCAACAGAGGAAAATCATACACACACACACACACACACACACACACACACACACACACACACACACATCTTGATGTGGATAAAGTAAATGGAAAGACAAGCAAGACAGTGAAACCTGAATTCAGAGATTTCATGATAATGATCACTTCCATGATAATTTCATGATAATGTTCAGAAGGCACCTCTCCTCACTTCTCTGCCAAGGAGCATCATGGATATGTGACACAATCCTACTGAATTCTTTTTAACAATTTCTTTGTTAGAAGAGATGGCTCTCTATGGTAGGGAGGGGGATTGGGAAATACAGGTAATAGATAAAAATGTATTTTTATTGTGGTTTTTTCCCAAACGCTTATTCTAGGTAACTAACTGTGGAAATGGAAGCCTGTCAGTGCAGAGAGGCCTCTTCTTATAAATGTGGTGCAGGTTCCAGTCCTAAGTGATTTGGGGAAGAAATCACCTGGCTCCTTGTGGAGAAGAAATGGTTCTAATTTGGAGATTTGTCCATTGAATTCCAAAGTGCTTCCTTCGTAAAATACAGTGTAGCTTATATTTTATATCTGTACACATGGAATCATAGGTTTAGGCCAAAAAAAAGTATTCAGGATATCTCCTCTGTTTGATGGCTTTTCCTTGAAGAGAGGCAAGTGGAAAGGAAAGGACATAGGGTGGTAATCAGGAGAGCAGGCTTCAAATCCTGCTTCTGATGGTGAGCTGAGCAATCTTGGGCAAGTCCCTCTCCATTCCTGGGCCTCTGTTTCCCTCCTGTATAAAATGAAGGGCTTGGACTAGCTGGTCCCTGAGTTCCCTTCCAGCTCTGATCTAGGAATCTATGTGTGACCTTGGACAAATCTCTTACCCTGCCTGGGCCTCAGCTTCCCCGTATATAAAATGAATGGTTTGGACCAGATCATTTCTCTAGAGCTTAGGTCCTGTGACTTGGCTGAACAGAACAGAAAAGATTCACAACATCTCATGGATAGCCTCATCAGGCTCTAAGTTCAACAGTACCACAAAGTGTCCAAGAATTGCCCTGAATTTTCCTTTTGGGTTTCTCAGTAAACAGACCTCAGAAATCACATTTTCAGTGGTGAGAGCGGGGGGAAGCAGGAGGAGAGATTTGTTGTTGGCTTGTAATTGCTTTTTGTTTTTGTGGCCAACCTTGACCAGTAGAGAATCCATTCCCAACAGGGAGGTGGACCCTGGCTCTGACGAGTAGAAGAGAAAGTGAAAGACAGGCCCCTGCCCTCAAGGAGCTCACAACACTTGAACAGTACTGAGACAGAAGCTGGGGAAAGCCCAAGGGGGCTAGTCATGTGGGATAGGATGATGCCAATGCACTATAAGGGTATGGAGTTGAGGGGTTAGTTTGGGGCCAGCATAACTGAGAGGCTACTTGAGTCAGGAGTAAAAACAGTAGGCACTGGTGGGGAGGGGAGTTCTCTTCTAGTTGGCATTCCTTGGAATCACAGCCACTATTTTCCTTAAGACCAGATCTTTTACTTGAAAACCACCGCGATTTGTAGATTGCGATTTCTCTCTGAATGCGAAAAGACTGGCCTTGGTTATGTTTAGAACCGTTTCTACCTTTCCACAGAATTTCCTCATTCAAATCAATGAGGCTCACATTATGAAATGGGTGCATTTTTTAATCCCTCCTTGCATAGTTGGCCCTGTTCATCAGTATATTTTGTTCCTCCTCCCTCTTCCTGTCCTCAAATCTAAATGAATTAAAGAAAGGGAGAGAACATTTAGGCCTTCAGTAGAATATGCTCTTTGCTCTGTAGTATTTGAACTCCTCCTTCTCCACGATTGGCACCACCATGACATGGGCTTTGGAGGAAGGAAACATGTCAGCCAAAATGTCATCTCTCTCAGACCTCATGGGCAGCATTGCTTCCAACGTCGAGTGTCCAGCTGGCAGGAAACATTAATTCTGATAAGGTGGGAAGAAGGGTCTTGAGGCTGCAGCCCTTTGTGCCTTGGTGTGCTCAGAGACTGAATGGGCTTTTCTCAGGAGATAACATTGCTTTGAACTAGGAAATAATTGACTATGATTATGACCAGTGGATGGTGGATGGTACAGGGTTCATTAGGTCTTGGAGCCTTTGTGGAATCTGAAGGACTTCATTTGCATTTCCTTGGGTCTTCTTGGGTGCTGGTCAACAGATGCTGCTATGAAAGGGGAGATTTCTGGAAAAGAAGTGTAGAAGGAGGCAGTCTGCAGTGAGTGCCAATGCTGGCGTTTACCTCTAGCAGAAGGTGTAAGCAGAGTCTTTGCTGCTCCAGCTGTAGTCTGCTGGTACTTTGCTGCTGAGCTGGTAGCCAGCATGGAAGCAGAGTGACTGATATTGGCATTCCTGTTCAACCACAAGAATTCAATGAAGAAATTAAACTTACTTTGAAAGCAGTTTTGGCTTCCTATTTTTGTCTGTGTGTCATTCATTCGTGTCTACCTCTTCATGACCCCCTGGACCATAGGATGCCAGTACTGCCCTTGAGGTTTTCTTGGCAAGGATACTGTAGTGGTTTGCCTTTGCCTGCTGTCTCTGCTTGTGTGTACACATGTTCAGTCAGTCCCCAGCCCTGCATTCCCAAATGCTCTGGCAGGGGAGGGGAAAATCTCTGTCAAGTCTTCCCAAGCCCAAAAGGTCAGGAGGAAAGACAGGCCTTGAGAATGCTGAGCTCTCTCCCCTAAACACCAAGCAAAGTTACCAGGCTGTTCACTAGAAGGATGGCTCACTTTGCTTCTCCTAATTCAGGGATATGAAATGAATTGCAAATCTGGAAGGATCATATACACAGAAATGAGAGTTTTGAAGTGTGAGTATGTTGTTCTCAAGTCACTGGACCCAACATGAGGTTGAACAGACACTCATTGCCTGTGTCTTGGTCCTGGGACAGATGGTGGTAGGGAGACTTTCCTGTCCCTTCACCGTGAGTGATGACTGTATGTAGAGAGAACAGAAACTTGATTTTAGCGTCAGCCCAGTTGGGAACTTGCACAATAACATTCTAAATGGAACACGAAAGGATTGATTGGTTATTGATACCACAAATCAGTCTGATTGAAATGTAAAACTGGTGTCTAACGTCCAATAGACTTTATAAACCATGTTTCTGTCCATCATCTCTTTGTGCAGCTGTCCCTTGCTCTCCTTAATCCCATACACATGAAGAGCTTGGTCTGTGCAATACTTTGTTCTTTCCATGTAAAGCTTTCTCTGTGACATTCCTGCCCCTTCCCAGGGATCTGCTTTCCCCTCTTCCCCATATGGAGCCCTCACTGTAACAAGTAAATGTAGTCCAGCAACACAAAGCAGTGCATCAACCCTGTCTGCCTCCTTCCACACCCCTTACAAACATTCACCAAGGAAAATCAATACAATTATTTAATTTGAATTTGGGGCTCTGAGCAACCCCCAGGTTTAGCAGCCTACCTGTAGGAATGCTACTGGTAGTGGTGTGTGGAACTGACAAGACTCGCCTGCTTGGAGGGGGGGGGTTCTTTAATCCCCTTCTGTGTCTCTTCCTAGCTCTCCACAGTCACTTTACTTCCCAGTCGTGGCTTTGTGGACATTGACTTCACAGAGAGGTAGAGGGCAAGCTCTTGGGGGTTGTGGTAGCATATCTTCTCTTAGAGATTCTTGGGAAGCGGGAAAAAATGATCTTGATGCAGAACGAATCACTGCCAGACTGTTTGGATCGCCTGGTTTCATTTTATAGCAGTTAGACCAGACAAAGGCCACTCCATTCTCAGAGTTTGCCCTTTGGTACAGGAATCATCTGATCACTCACTCAGGTTTCTCAGACACCTCCCTCTCTGTCAGTGATGCCAGCCAAAGTGGTGAGATTAAGTCGGGACTCTTACAAATTAACATTCAACTTCTTGGCGTCTTGAATGCCCTCACTACTACCCTAGGCAGTTAAATTATCCTAGACTCATGGATTTAGAGCTCAAAGGGTCCTTAAAGGTTATTCAGTATAACCTTATGGTACATCTAATTTTGTGGAGTCATTTCCAGTTGTGTCTAACTCTTTGTAATCCCATTTGGGATTTTCTTGGTGGAGAACGCAGTGTATGCAGTATCAGGGAGGATTAACACTTCTGGCGGGGGCGCTGCCTTCCACCTGCCACCCAATCCACTCTCCCCAGGGACTCCAAGAAGCAGTAGCATGTCCAGAAGCCACACACTTGTAAGACAACAACTGGCAGGCCTCAATCTGGTCAGTGAGTTAGGGGCCATGTCTTCTCCAATCAAGTGAAGACTTGCCTAGCAGACTGTGCAGAAGGGAACAATTTATTCCAGTGGCCATGAAGGCAGCTGAAGCACACTCTCTGCAGTGCTTAGAACTCTGATCTGACATGGAAGATGCCAAGGTCATGCACTGCACCCTGGGTGATTGGCTTTATCTTTTCTCCTGCCCTGGATGCCACAGATGACTTTAGAGGAGGCTGGTAACTACCTCTCTTAAATCCAGTTCATCCACAGGTCAGTAGATCACCCCATGATGTCACTGTTCCCCTTCTAAAATGGAGAAACAACATTTTGTAGATGGGGAAAAATGAGGCCCAGACACAAAGCAACTTCCCTATGGTCACATACAGGCTCACAGATTTGGAACTAGAAGGGACCTTAGAGGTCACCAAATCTTAAGGTCAGTTCTGGCTCAAAATCCATAGTCCTGAGTGACAGAGCTGAGTGAACACCACTGACTGCCTTCAGACCCAAAGAGGATAGCCAAATACATTGTTGACATGGTAAGTGTTTATTGGGTAAAAAACATCAAGCACTACCCATCAAGGCAGAAGCCACTGCAGGTAACTTGCTGTGGTCAAGGATAGTTTCAAACTTAATCGAATGGCTTCCAGGGCAACCACCTGCACAGTCGGGAGCCCTGAGATGTGGGCACTCTTGGTTTCTGGTCTTCGCATCTTTGCAGAGGCTTCACTTTGCCCCTTGAAAAAGTTTGTCGGATTCATAGCAAGAGGCAGTGAAAACTACGTGACCGTGAGGATGGATTGCCAAAGGATGTGGATTGGCTCTCTGAGGGATAATTACAGGAAGGTTCTGTTGTGAGTTCACGAAAATTAGGTACCAGAGTCAACTGCAAATAGGAGAAAAGAGGGTGAGGGTCAGCAGGTTAAGAGAAAGCACCAAGAGAACGTTATAACTGAATAAAGGAAGCCACAAAGTACACATTTCCAGTCCCAGCAGACTGCTTTGCTGGAGGACTGACTGCTCCAGCTTGGCCTCCCCTCCCAGCTCTGCAAGGGCATTGCCCCAAATAAGAACGTTGTGGCATATTTCCCCCTTCGTTCTTGTATCATCCCTCATGCAACTTGTAAGCTTTCCAAGTGCTCTGCATCCTCAAAAGGCTTCATGTCCTCCAGGTACTACATTCACTACACATGCCCCATAGAAGTGAGCTCCCCAAATCCCATGCATGATTCATACTCTGTATGTGGTTTACACGTTCCAGGTAGCCTAGGTGACAGGAATGCTGCACAAGTTTCACTTGCATGAAACACAAATCTTAAAACCAAATGACCCTTACAAACGAGCCCCATGTTACACAAGAACCCTACACTCTATGTGTGCGGTATACCCTACAGGTGCCAAATGCCACACAATAACCCTACACTGTATGTGCGCCCTATACTCTCCAAGTGCCCTGTGAAACACAAAACACCTACACCTGATGTGTGCCCTGTACTCTCCAGGTGCCCCATGCCACACAACTGTCCCCAATCCTATGTGCCCTGACTGCTCCAAGTGCCTTTCACTACAATGCTGCCCTGCACTTTTTATGTGCCCTATATGTTCTTTATAATTGTTTTCCTGGTAAGGGCCCCCTCCCCCAGCCCCTGTGTTCCCTTTGACCTCCAGGTACTACATGACACAGAAGTCCCCCTCATTCTGTATGTGTCCTACACAGTGCAGGTGAGTCCTGTCACACAAAAGCTGCACACCCTGGATGTTCCCCAAGACACACATTTATTTCATATGCTAAGTGGGTCCCACACTCTCCAGGTACCCTATGAAAATATGTGTCTTACACCTTATATGTACCCTACAACCTCCAGGTGTCCCATGTGCCATGGGCCCCATACCCTGTATGTATCTCCTGTCATAAAACTGCTCCATACTATATATGCATATACATATTCATGTATGTGTGTATGTATACATGTGTGTTTGTAACCTGTATTTGAATGTGCACACATGTTTGTTGTGAATGTTTAGATATTTTGCATATGTATATGTGCATGTATGTTTATACAGATATCCATGAATGTGTGTATGTATGTGTGTATCTATGTGTATATCTGTATGTATATAAGTATATGTACAGGTATATGTGCATTTCTATCCAACATGTATGTGTGCATGCATATGTTTGTGTATGTGTGTATGCACACATACCTATATGCATATATCTCCTACACCCTATGTATTCCCTCAGCCTCCAAGTATCCTAGCTTATATATGTGCCCCATAACCTCTAAGTAGCCCATACCACACAAGTGCCACACATGTGCCACATCCTTCCTGTTCACCTTACCCCCCAATTGCCTCAGGACACACCAGTTTCCCAGACCTATATATGGTCCATGCCCCACATGGACACTATCCTATATATGCCTCACCCCTTCTGCGTACACCCTCTGTGTGCCCCATGTCACACAAGTGGCTCACACTATCCAAGTGCAATGAGTTTGCCCAGGTCTTTTACCCTTCAGATGTAACTTACTGACCTGTATTTCACATGGCCTTTCGAAATCTATTTCATTTCGGTAGAACTGCTCTTTTGAAGACTTTGGATGGTGGCATTTTCTATTTCTCCAGGTCCCTTTTTGGATGTTCAAACCCATTTCTTGAATTGCGGGTTGAAGGGTATCCTCTAGGTTTTCTTGCAAATCTTCCTCCACTGTGGCCAGCTCAGATGGTTTGATGTCTTTGAATGGCACGTCTAGCTGACGTTCACTAACAGGGCTGAAATTGTGTCGAGTTGGAAGTGGACTTTTCATGAGTATACCTTGGCATGATGTTTCTTTGTTCTGAATATACCTGCCACTGTCAGTTGTTCTGGGTGTTTCCTCATTATTGAGGGATATCTGTTGTACAGGGATGTCAGAGGAGTCCTCACAGGATTGTAAAGGAGGGACATAACCAAGAGATGCACTCAATTCACTAGGACTTGAGTCATCACAGAAGGATCTGCCATGTAGGTCTTCTGAACCTTTGCAGGTGGGACATTTAGAAGATGCAGAGTTGAATAGTAAGGACAAAACTTCAACAGACCTGTTTCTTTCCTCAGAGCTCAAGACTTTGGTGATTCCCTGGAAGAAAGATGAAATGAGGTCAGAATCTGTCCATTGATTGTCTTTGGATCTATTGCATTCAGCTTCCAGGAAAGTCTCAGAGCAGAGGGCATTGTTGGGCCCAGTCATCACTGTGTGCTCACTGGGTACTTGGCACTACTTAAGTTTGGGCAGAACTTTTTTCAGGTCTCATCTGTATAACCCTGAGTAACTCAACCTCTGTGGGTCTCAGTTTCCTCAACTGTAAAATGAGAGCATTAGTCCCAATGCCCTCAAAGGTCCCTTCCAACTCTATGTCAGGAAGTCACCGAGGATTTATTATACACCTACGCTGGATGAAGAATATGTATAAGTATATACAGTAAAGATGACAAAGTAAATGTAAAGGTCTTAACGTAATTACAAGCAGTTAAATCCAAGGTAGTTTAGGTGCAAGGTCAGTGTCATTCGGGGGCATTCAGAAAGTCTTCTTGCAGAAGGTGGTCCCTGAGGTAGCTCTTAGAAGGAGAGATTCTATGAGGCAGATGGAAGGAGTGGCCTTTTAGATAATGGATGGAGAGTCCTGTATGAAGAACACTGAGAAGATCACGTTATGATCATAGAGTGAGGGAAGAGGCCTGAGGTCCAGTGAGGCTGAAAAGATAACTTTGGGCCAGGGTGCGTGGCCTTTAAAGGCTAAATGGAGGATGCAGTGTTTTATCCAAGGAGCCACAAGTAGTCACAGGAGGTGCTTGTTAGAGTGCAAGGGTCAGATCTGCATGTGAGAAAAGCACTCTGACAACAGTATGAAAAATGGACTAGAGAGGGGAGAAACTTGAAGCAAGGAGACCAATGAGAAGGCTGCTTGAGGTGACAAGGGCCTAACCCAGGACTGAGGAACCTGTGGGGTCTAGGCACATGTGACCATCTAGGTCCTCAAGTGAGGCCTATTGAGAGAATCCACACTTCACAGAAGATATCACGTTAATAAAACAATAAAAAAGAAATTTTTAAATAATATTTCTATTTTAAAGACTAAATATTTAAAAGAAAACACAAAAATAAATAATGTTAATTCAGGTATCCATATTCATTCAACAATTCAGGGATTAAAATCAATGTATTTACATAAATTCAATAATTAACTAACAATTTTTGTTTATATTAATAGAGTAGGTAAATAAAGTATGCTACTAATTCTGTGAATATAAATTATATGCAAATTATTCATTGAAATATACAAACTTTAAGTATAACTGTATTCATCACATTAGTATGTAATATAATTACATGTAATTGTGTAATCAGAATTTATATTAATTAACTGAAATATTTATACAAATTTGATAATTTTACAATCAGAATAGTGAAATATTAGGTATTAAAATAATTTCTATACAACTTGGACATAGCCAAAAGGCCCCACCCAAGCATCTAGATGGTCGTATTTAGCCTTCCAGATCCTCAAGTGCAGGCCTTTTGAGGAATCCAGACTTCACAGAAAAACATCTGTAATAGAATAATTAGAACTAAAATAAATATTGATATATTAATAATTAAAATTTAAGTAGTAATATTTAAAATGAAATAAATTGAGAACATAAATTAATTAATGGATTTATATTCCATAATTCAATGAATAAAATTGATTTATTGACACTGGTTTAATATTAAATTAAAATAATTTACTTATATTCTGTTGATAATTAATCTAAATCATATATTAATCCCATAAATGCATGTGAATATAAATTAATTGTATATATGTTATAAAAATATATAACATATGATCAAAATTTATATAAAGTTATTAAAATATTAATATTGATTGGATAATTAATTTTAAAATTAAAATAATGAAATAATGATAAGTAAGGAAATGAATTCTGTAAAACTTGGACTCAGTCAATGGGCCAGACCCAAGAACCAAGAAGGCCACATGTCGCCTCCATGTCACAGGTTCCCCATCCCTGGACTATAGGAAAGGGGGAGACCACGGTGGAGTAGGAGAGATGATTTCGTGGTATGTGAAATGAAGGGAAAAATGGAAGGAAACTCATCTCTACTGGCCTTGATTGTCTCACCCAAGTCAGAGAGGGTGTCTTCTGCTGAGGGAGAGGGAACAGGGCGAGGCCTGGGAGGCTTGGGGGTCTTGGGAGGGGAAGGGAAGGTTCACAACAGCTTCCATGGAGAGAGAGATCTCTGATTTTACCTGACCCCTGGAGCCCAGAAATCTTCCCTCAGGGCCTGTCTCCCTTCCTTTATAATAATACCTGTTCCCTTTCCAGTGAATCCTTCTTTGCTGTTTCATGAAAGCCTTCATCCCTTGATAGATTTTTTTCCCGTGGTTCAGAACGATGGAAAAGTGATACTGGATGTTTTCTTTGTGCTTTCACCTCCTTTATCTAAAGTGGGGTTGGGGGAAGGGGGAGGAAATTAGAGTGGGCTTAAAGAGGAAGAAAAATCAGGTCAGGAAATAACTGGCACCTTCTTATTATGGGGCCTTAAATGACCTTCAAACACACACACAGACACACAGACACACAGACACGCACACAGACACACAGACACACACAGACACACACACATACACACACCCTTAAGATTCTCCCACAACTCTCCTCCATTTCACCCATCCCAGACCATGAGTAAAAGGAAAAGAATCTCCCATATTTGCTTTGGTAGCTCAGGGCAGGCCAATGGCAGATTTCAAAAGAAAGTTCAGTTGGAGGTTCCTTAAGACCCAGCTATCCCTACTGATAAGTAGCCCTCTTTCTACCCACTCTAACCAAAAGGGGAGGAAAACTCTTACTTTTAGATAAAAGACACTTACTTTAGATAAAAGAATATGAAAAGAATAAGACACTCCCAATGGCCCCCATTCATTCAGGCCAGGTGAATTATTAGGGTAGCCCAGCCAAAGAACCCCCCAGGGTACCCTCCAGAACACAGGCACAGCCAAGTGTCCCAACTTCATCTCACCTCTTTGGCTGCCATCCCTGACAGATAGGGAGGTGTCTGAGAAACCTGAGTGAGTGATCACAAGAATCTCTTGCCAACTGGGTTGATTAGAGGGAGATCCTGAGTGAAGGACTGATGGACTCTGCCAGCAGCCTGAGCAGAGCTGTGTTGCCTAAAGCCTGTTGCCTGCAGGAATCCCACCATTCCAATGTTAGCTTCATCATAAAAGGTCCTGAAGTGGAGGGTCCCTGATGACACAATGGACTGCACCAATGGAAGTGTCCAGTAGGGGGATGGGGCAGCTCACTGAGCCAAGATTCTAGGAAGGAGGTTGTTCTTAAAGGGGCAAGGCTCACCTAGAAGGACAAAGGGGATAGAAAAGACTGAAGCAGAAGAAGATTTTCAGGCAAATGGACATGTTTGGGAAGCAATAGACAAAAAAATGTGGCAAAAGGTTCAAGTCCTTGTCCTGGGGAGATCAAAAGAGGACAACCATAGACACATGCATGCACATACACACACACACACAGACACACACACACACAGGTCATGACCAGGACAAGGTAAGTGGAAAGATCAGTAAGGGGTTGTGGTAGTATTTCTTCACTTAGGGATTCCTGGGAAGTGTGAAAAAATGATCTTGATAGTGTCAGTCCTCCCAGAATTTTTGGGTGATCTGTGTTTATTTTATAGCATTTAGGCCTGGCCAAAGCCTCCTGTAACCCTCCCTCCATTCTCAGAGTTTGCCCTTTGGTACAGGACCAGAAGGATGAAGGGCCAGGGGTTGAGAATAGAATTGCTTTATATATTAGCAAATGCCCACAATGCAGGCCTGCTCCCTGGGTTAGGCACTAGAGCAGGGGTAGGAAACCTGTGGCCTTCTAGGTCCTCATGTGTGGCCTTTGGAATACAAGTTCTACAGAACCAATCCTTTCATGAAAGGCATTTGTTCTGTGAAGTTTGGAGTCAGTCAGAGGGCTGCACTTGAGGACCTGGAGGGTGACATAGTGCCTCAAGCCTCAGGCTCCCCATCCCTCGCTCTCCCCTTCCCCTCCCCTACCCCTTCTCCTTCCTTCAAAAGGAGAGACTGGGGTTTTTGGAACTACTAAGATCAATCTCTGTTTCCCAGTTGTATTATTCACTTTAAGGGAACCTTTAGTTTAATAGCTGATTTTATTAATGGGAGGAACCAGGGCAGAACGAGGTAGAGAGTGAGGCTAACTATGGCGAGGTGGATAAAGAAGGGGCATCCTCTGACCCCTTGGTACATGAGAACTGGGGCCCTGTAGTATTTGAAGATTTTTTCGTGTTCATTGGCGTGCCATGTTGTGTTTGAGGACAAAGGTAATAGTGATGTTTGCCTACCACACTGGCTATTGTTTTGCATGTAATGCGCAGGAAAAGTATGGGTCTGGGGCCAGCTGAGATCATCAGATATTCCCTGGCACAATGATTCTAACAAATGAATTTTAAACTTCTTGGCTTCTTGAAGGAAGGTCCTCACGACTGCCCTTTGCCAGTCAAATTATCCTAGACTCGTTGATTTAGAGCTCAAAGGGTCCTTAAAGATCATTCAGTATAACCTTATGTTACACACAATTTTGTTGAGGCATTTCCAGTTGTGTCTGACTCTTTGTGATCCCATTTGAGATTTTCTCGGTGGAGCAGACAATTTATGGGGTGTGAGAGAGGACTAAGACTCTGGTGGGGGGGCTGCCTTCTACCTGCCACCCAATCAACTCTCCCCAGGGACTCCAAGAAGCAGCAGCATGTGCAGAAGCCACCCTGGTAAAACCACAACTGACAGGCCTCAAACTGGTCAGTGAGTCAGGGGCCATGTCCTCCCCAGTCAAGTGAAGACTTCCCTAGCAGAATGGGCAGATGGGAACAATGTATTCCAGTGGCCATGAAGGCAGCTGAAGCACACTCTGTGGAGTGCTTAGAACTTTGATCTGACATGGAAGATGCCAAGTTCATCCACTGCACCCCAGGCTATTGCTTTTATCTCTGCTCCTGCCCTGGATGCCATAGATGACTTTGGAAGAGGCTGGTAACTGCCTCCCTTAAAGCCAATTCGTCTGCAAGGCAGTAGATCACCCCATGATGTCACTAGAACCCTTCCAAAATGGAGAAACACCACTTTGGTGATGGGGAAAAATGAGGCCCAGACACAATGCAACTTCCCTATGGTCACACAGAGGCTCAGAGATTTGGAGCTGGAAGGGACGTTAGAGGTCACCAAGCCTTAAGGTTACTTCTGGCTCAAAATCTGTAGTCCTGAGTGACAGAGGTGAGTGAACACCACTGACTGCCTTCAGACCTAAACAGGACAGCCAAATACATTGCTGACATGGTAAGGGTTTATTGGGGTAAAAAGCTTCAGGCACTACCCATTAAGCAGAACCCTTGTAGCTAACTTGCTGTGTTCCAGGAGAGGGTCAAACTGATTTGAATGGCTTCCAGGACAACCACTTCTTCAGGTGGGAGCCCTGAGATCTGGGCATTCTTTATTTCTGGTCTTCCCAAAACTACAGGGGGTCCTGTTTGCTCCTTAAAAAGGTTCATCGCATCCATCACAGGAGGCGGCAAAAACTAGATGACCCTGAGGGTGAATGGCGAAAGGATGAGGTTTGTCTCTCTGAGGGATAATTACAGGAAGGTTCCCTTCTGGGGTCTCCAAGGTGAGGTAGGAGCATCCACTGCAAATAGGAGAAAGGAGGGTGAGGGTCCACTGGAGATGGGAAAGCACCAAGAGAAAGCCATAACTGAATGAGGGAAGCCACAAAGTACTCGTTTCCAGCCCAACTTGACTGCTCTGCTGGGGGACTGTCTGCTCCAGCTTGGCCTCCCCTCACAGCTCTGCAAGGACATTGCCCCAAATAAGAACGTTATGCCCTACTTCCCCCTTCATTCTGGTATGATCCCTCATGCAGGCTGTAAGCCTTCCACGTGCTCTAGATCCTCCATAGACTCCATGTCCTCCAAGTACTAAATTCAGTACACGTGCCACATACAAGTTAGCTCCCCAAATCCCATGAGTGGTCCACACTCTCTATGTGGCTTACACGCTCTAGGTAGCCCAGGTGACACCAATGCTGCACAAGTTCCACTTGCACGAAGCAGAAATCTTAAAGCCAAATGAATCCTACAAACGAGCCCCACACCCTATATAGATCCACACCCATGTATGTGCCCAAAACTCTAGGTGCCCTATACCACAGAAAATCCTTACACTTGATGTGTCCTACAACTTCTGGATGCCCCATGTCACACAAGAACCCTCCAACTTATGTATGTCCGACATCCTCTAGGTGTCCCATGCCACACAGGTATCCTACACTCTATGTGTGCCCTGTACCCTCCAGGTGCTCAGTGCCACACAATAATTCCACAGTCTGTGTGCCTCAAATCCTGAAATGCCATGCATCACAAGAGTCCTACACTCTCTATGTACCTTACACCCTCCAGCTGCCCCAAGGCACATAATAACTATACACCTTATGTGAACCTCTCCTTCCCTAGGTGCCACATGCCACACAAGAATCCTAAATCCTGTGTGTGTCCTTTCCCATTCAGGTGCCCCTTGCCACACAATAATGCTACATCTTATGTGTGTCCCACATCCTCAAGATGCCTCATGCCACATAATAACCTTGTACTCTATGTGTACCCTGTGTCCTCCAGGTGCCCGATTCTCCAGAAGAATCCTTCACTCTGTGTTTGACCTAAAATCTCCAGGTGAGCTATGCCACACAATAATACTACACCTCATGTGTGTCCCAATACAGACAAGAATCCTCCAACCTATGTGTGCCCTATACCGTCCAGGTCTCCCATGCCACACAATTACCCTACACTCTAAGTGTGCCCTATACTCTCCACATGCCCCATGCCACACAATCACCCTACACCTTATGTGTGTCCTATAACCTTCATCTGCCCCATGCCACACAGGTATTCTGCACTCTAGGTGTGGCCTATATCCTTCAGGTGCCCCATGCTACACAGTAATGCTCCACATTCTTGAAATGCCCCTTGCTGTGCAAGAATCATACATCCTACGTGTGTCTTTTACCCTACTGATGCCCCATGCCGTACAATAATGTGACACCTGATGTGTGTCCTATGCTCTCCAGGTGCCCCATGCCACAGAAATATCCCAAATCCTACATACTTTGACTACTCCATGTACCTTTCAACACAATGTTGCCCTGCACTCTCTATGTGCCCTATATGTTCTGTGTAATTCCTGCCCTGGTAAGGGCCCCCTCCCCCAGTCACTGTGTTTCCTCTGACCTCCAGGTACCTCATGCCACAGAAGTTGCCCTCATTCTACATGTGTCCCACACACTGTAAATGTGTCCTGTCACACGAAAGCCCCATACCCTGTATGTTCTCCAAGGAACACATTTATTTCATATGCTAAGTGGGTCCCACATTCTCCAGGCTACTCTTGAGCATAAATGCCCCATGCCTCATATGTACCCAACAACCTCCAAGTGTCCATGTCACACATGGGCCCCACACTTTGTACTTATCTCCTGTCATGCAAGGGCTCCATACTTTATGTGTATATATGTATCCATGTATATTTATGTGTGTGTATGTGTATGTTTGTACATGTATTGGCATGCATATACGTTTATGTGCACATGTTTATGTGTATATGTATGTATATTGTATATGTCTATATAGATGTGCATATATGAGTGTATGTGTGTATATGTATGTGTGCATATGTGTATTTGTTTTTTGTATATAAGTACATGCATATTTATATACAACATGTATGTGTGTATATGCATTTGTTTGTGTACATACATACATATATCTCCCACGCCCTACATATATATTCCCCCAACCTCCAAAAAGCCTAGGTTACATATGTGTCCCACTCTCTCCAAGTAGCCCATACCACTCAAGTGCCACACATGTCCCACACCCTTCCTTTTCCCCTTACCCTCCAATTGTCCCATGACAAACAAGTTTCCCAGACTTATATGTGCTCCTTGCCCCACATGGACAACATCCTATATATGCCTCACCCCCTCTGTGTGCCCCATTACACACAAATGGCTCACACTCTCCAAGGGCAACGAGTTCTACCAGGTCTTTGCTTTACCCTTCGCATTTAGCTTGCTGACCTGTATTTCATGTGGCTTTTCTAGTTCTATTTTGTTTCTCCACAATCGCTCCTTTGAAGACTTTGGATGGTGCCATTTCATATTCCTGCAGGTCCCTTGCTGGATGTTCAAACCCATTTCTTGAATTCCGGGTTCAAGGATATCCTCTAGGTTTTCTTGGAAGTTCTCCTCCCCTGTGGCCAGCTCAGATGGTTGGATGTCTTTCAATGGCATGTCTAGCTTACGTTCACTTACAGTGTTTACATTGTGTAGAGTTGGAAGTGGACTTTTTATTATGACACCTTGGCCTGATGTTTCTTTGTTCCTAATATACCTGCCACAGCCAGTTGTTCTGGATGTTTCCTCATTATTGATGGATATCTGTTGTACGGGGATGTCAGAGGAGTCCTCACAGGATTGGAAAGGAGGGACATAACCAAGAGATGCCCTCAATTCAGTAGAACTTGAGTGATCACACAAGGATCTGCCATATAGGTCTTCTGAACCTTTCCAGGTGGGATATTCAGAAGCTGCAGAATTCATTAGGAAGAAGAAAAATTCAAGAGATCTGTTTCTTTCCTCAGAGCTGAACACTTTGGTGATTCCCTGGAAGAAAGGTGAAATGAGGTGAGAATCTTTCCATTGATTGTCTTTGGATCTATTGCATTCAGCTTCCAGAAAACTGTCAGAGCATAGGGCATTCTTGGGCCCAGTCATCACTGTGTGCTCACTGGGTACTTGACACTACCTAAGTTTAGGCAGAACTTTTTTTCAGGACTCATCTGTGTAACCCTTGAGTAACTCAACCTCTATGGGTCTCAGTTTCCTCAACTGTAAAATGAGAGCATTAGTCCCAATGCCCTCTAGGGTCCCTTCCAACTCTATGTCAGGGAGTCACCAAGCATTTATTACACATCTATGGCGGGCGTGGCCTTAGAGATACACAGTTCAAAGAATTAAATGCTCCCTACTTTGAAAGAGTTTCCATTCTAATAAGCAGCAAAGTATATGTCTAAGAATACACAGCATCAACGACAGTCAGCAAATGTAAACGTATTACATTATTGTAGGCAGTTACGTCCCAGGCAGTTTAGGAGGAAGGGCAGTGGCACTTGGGGGCATTGAGAAAATCTTCTTGCAGAAGGTGATGCCTGAGCTGTCTCTTAAAGGAGACTGTATGAGGCAGATGGAAAGAGTGGCCTTTTAGAGAATGGATGGAGAGTCTCGTATGAAGAACATTGAGAAGACCAGTTTATGATCATAGAGTGAGGGAGGGGCACTGAGGTCCAGTTAGGCTGCAAAGATAACTTTGGGCCAGGTTGTGTAGGTTTTAAAGGCTAAATAGAGGATGCCATATTTTATCCAAGAGACAACAAGTAGCCACAGGATTTGCTTGTTAGAGTAATTGGTCAGATCTGCATGTAAGGAAAGCACTTTGACAACAATATGAAAAATGGACTGGAGAGGGGAGAGACTTGAAGTAGGGAGATCAATGAGAAGGCTGCTTCAGGTGACAAGTGCCTAACCCAGGCCTGAGGAACGTGTGGGCTCGAGGACACATGTGGCCATCTAGGTCCTCAAGTGAGGTCCTGTGAGAGAATCCAAACTTTGTAGAAGAAATCTCCTTAAAATAATTAATGACAAATAAATATTTAAAAATTAAAATTTAATTTTAAAGCAAAAAATTTTATTATAAAATAACAAATGATATTGATTAATTGAGGTGTTCATATTAATTCAATATTTCCATGATTAAATTTGATTGATTTACATAGATTTGATCATGAATTAACATTATTTATTTATGTTAACTTAAGAATTAAATAAAAATCATTTAATTGTATAAAGATAGAAATAATGTATAAATAAAATATATAAGTATGTAACATATATAATTATATGAATACAAAATAAAATTATATAGAATTATAAAATCAAAACTTGTCTGAATGAAAACAGTCACAGAATTTTTAAAATGAATATTAAAATTAAATAAACAAGAAAATGAAAAGGTATAAAATGAATTGTGTAACACTTGGACTCAGTCCAAAGGCGTCACGCAGGGAAACAGAAGGCCATGTGTAGGTGTCTAGAGTAATTGCAGCCTTTTGACAAAGCTCAAACTTCATATGAAACATATCTTAAGAAGATAATTAGTAATAAATTAAATATTGGAATATTAATCATAAAATTTAAATATAAAACACTTAAATAGATAAATAAAACAAAATAATAACACTAATTATTTAAAGGATTAATATTAAACAAATAAATGAATAAAACTAATTTATTAGCACTGTTTGAAAAATAAATGGAAATTATTGTTATGTTGATTTGGTAATTATTCTAAATTATATATTAATCCTATAAATGCACATGAATATAAAGGATCTATAAATATATGAATTAAATACACATAATATGTATATATGACATAATTATAAAAATTATTTAATCAATATTTTTATTAATTACTTAAAACATCTATACTAATTTGACAGTTAACTTTAAAACTAAATTCATGAAATAACGGTAAATAATAAAATAAGTACTTTAAAAGTTGGAGTCAGTCAAAGGACCCCACCCAAGGACCTAGAAGGCCTCAATGGCCTCCAGGCTAGAAGTTCTCCACCCCTGGACTAGGGGGAAGGAGGAAATCATGGTGGAGGTGAGGAGTCGATGGCAGGGAATGAGAAATGAGGGAAAAAGAGAAGGAAGCTCATTTCTGCTGACCTTTGTCTTATAAGCCAAGTCAGAGGGGGTGTCCTCTGCTAAGGAAGAGGGAACAGGGGGAGGCCTGGGAGGCTTGGGACGGAAGGGAAGGTTCACAACAGCTTCCATGGAGAGAGAGATCTCTGATTTTACCTGACCCCTGGAGCCCCGAAATCTTCCCTCAGGGCCTGTCTCACTTCCTTTATAATAATACCTGTTCCCTTTCCAGTGAATCCTTCTTTGCTGTACCATGAAAGCCTTGATCCCTTAATAGATTTTCTTCCTGTGTTTCACAAAGATGCAGAGGTGATACTGGATCTTTTCTTTGTTCTTTCACCTCTTTTATCTAAAGTGGGGTTGGGGGAAGGGGGAGAAAATTAGAGTGGACTTAAAGAGCAAGAGAAACCAGGCAAAGAATTAACGGCCACCTTCTTATGGTTATGGGGCCCTGTGGAAATGACCTTCACACACACCCACACACACACAGGAGGTCCCACACACACACACACACACACACACACACACACACACACAGACCCTTAATATTCTCCCAGAACTCCCCCCATTTGACCCATCCCAGACCATGAGTAAAAGGAGAAGAACCTCCCATATTTGCTTTGGTAGCTCAGGGCAGGCCAATGGCAGATTTTCAAAAGAAAGTTCAGTTGGAGGTTCCTTAAGACCCAGCTATCCCTACTGATAAGTAGCCCTCTTTCTACCCACTCTAACCAAAAGGGGAGGAAAACACTTACTTTTAAGTAAAAGAATCTCAGAAGGATAAGACACTCCAAATGCCTTCCATTCATTCAGGCCAGGTGAATTACTAGGGTAGCCTAGCCAAAGAACCCCCCAGGGTACCCTCGAGAACACAGGCACAGCCAAGGGTCCCGACTGCATCTCACCTCTTTGGCTGCCATCATCAACAGATAGGGAGGTGTCTGAGAAACCTGAGTGAGTGAAGAATCTCACTGCCAACTGGAATGACTACAGGGAGATCCTGACTGAGGGTTTGATGGACTCAGCCAGCAGCCTGAGCACAGCTGTGTTGCCTAAAGCCTTTTGCCTCCAGGAATCCCATCACTCCAATGTTACCATCATCGTAAAAGGTCCTGAGGTGGATGGTCCCTGATGACACACTGGACTGTACCAATGGAAGTGGCCAGTAGGGGAGAGGGACAGCCCACTGAGCCAAGATTCTAGGAAGGAGTTTGCTCTTAAAGGGGCCAAGGTTCACCTAGAATGACAAAGGGGATAGAAAGGGCTGAAGAAGAAGAGGATTTTAAGGAAAATGGAGGAGTTGGGGAAGAAACAGTCAAAAGCATGTGGCAAAAAGTTAAAGTCCTTGGCCTGGGCAAATCAACAGAGGAAAACCATACACGCATGCATGCACACATACACACATGAACACACACATGAACTCACACACATTGTGACCAGGAGAAGGTAAGTGAAAAGATCACCAAGACAGTTGAACTAGAATTAAGAGAAGTGATAATATCCAGAAGGTACCTCTCCTCAATTCTCTGCAGAAGAGGATCATGTGTATGTGTTACAGTACTACTGAATTCTTGTTAAAATGTTGTTAGAACAGGTGGCTCTGTATGGTAGGGAGAGGGATTGGGAAATAGAGGTAATAGACAACAATCTCGGTTTGTTGTGTTTTGTATTTATGTGACCAACTGAGGAGAGGGAAGCAGGTGAGTGCAGAGAGGCCTCGCCATATAAAAATGGTGGAGCTTGTAGCCCTAAGTATTTTGGGGAAGAAATCACCTGGCTCCCTGTGGAGAATAAATAAATGTTTCTAATTTGAAGATTTGTTCATTTAATTCCAAAGTGCTTCCTTTATAAAATGCACTGTAGCTTATATTTTATATGTGTATACATGGAATCATAGGTTAGGGAAAAAAAAATCAGATTTTTGAAGTGTGAGTATGTTGTTCTCAAGTCACTTGGCCCAACATGGGGTTGAACAGACACTCATTGCCTGTGTCTTGGTCCTGGGACAGATGGTGGTAAGGAGACTTTCTTGTCCCTTCACCGTGAGTGATGACTGTATGTAGAGAGAACAGAAACTTGATTTTAGCATCAGCCCATTTGGGAACTTGCAGAATAACATTCTAAATGGAACACCAAAGGATTGATTGGTTATTGATACCACAAATCAGTCTGATTGGAATATTAACTGGTGTCTAACGTCTAATCAGCTTTATAAACCATGTTTCTGTACATCATCTATTTGTGCAGCTGTACTTTGCTCTCCTTAATCCCATACACATGAAGAGCTTGGTCTGTGCAATACTTTGTTCTTTCCATTTAAAGCTTTCTCTGTGACATTCCTGCCCCTTCCCAGGGATCTGCTTTCCGTCCCTTTCCCATATAGAGCCCTCTCCTGTAACAAGTAAATGTAGTCCAGCAAAACAAGGCAGTGCACCAACCCTGTCTGCCTCATTTCACACTCCCTACAAAAATTCACAAAGGAAAATCAATACAATTATTAAATTTGAATTTGGGGCTCTGAGCAACCCCCCGGTTTAGCAGCCTCCCTGTGGGAATGCTACTGGTAGTGGTGTGTGGAACTGACGAGTCCCCAGCTTGGAGGGTGGGGTTTCATCCCCTTCTGTGTCTCTTCCCAGCTCTCCATAGTGTACTTCCCAGTCTTGGCTTTGTGGACACTGACTTCAGAGAGAGGTAGAGGGCAAGCTCTTGGGGGTTGTGGTAGCATGTCTTCTCTTAGGGATTCCTGGGAAGCAGGAAAAAATGATCTTGATGCAGAGCTAATCACTGCCAGAGTGTTTGGGTCGCTTGGTTTCATGTTGTAGCAGTTAGACCAGACGAAGGCCGCTCCATTCTCAGAGTTTGCCCTTTGGTACAGGAATCATCTGATCACTCACTCAGGTTTCTCAGACACCTCCCTCTCTGTCAATGATGCCAGCCAAAGTGGTGAGATTAAGTCGGGACTCTTAAAATTAACATTCAACTTCCTGGCATCTTGAATGTCTTCACTACTACCCTTGCCAGTTAAATTATCCTAGACTCATGAATTTAGAGCTCATAGGTTCCTTAAAGGTCATTCAGTATAACCTTATGTTCCATCTAATTTTGTGGGGTCATTTCCAGTTGTGTCTGACTATTTGTAACTCCATTTAAAATTTTCTTGGTGGAGAATGCAGTGTATGTGGTGTCAAGGAGGACTAAGACTTCTGGTGGGGGCTCTGCCTTCCACCTGCCACCCAATCAACTCTCCCCAGGGACTCCAAGAAGCAGTAGCATGTGCAGAAGCCACACCCTGGTAAAAGCACAACTGACAGGCCTCAAGCTGGTCAGTGAGTTAGGGGCCATGTGTTCTCCAATCAAGTGAAGACTTGCCTAGCAGACTGGGCAGATGGGAAGAATTTATTCCAGTGGCCATGAAGGCAGCTGAAGCCCACTCTGTGGAGTGCTTAGAACTCTGATCTGACATGGAAGATGCCAAGGTCATCCACTGCACCCTGGGTGATTGGCTTTATCTTTTCTGCAGCCCTGGATGCCACAGATGACTTTAGAAGAGGCTGGTAACTACCCCTCTTAAATCCAATTCATCCACAGGTCAGTAGAGCACCCCATGATGTCACTGTCCTCCTTCCAAAATGGAGAAACAACACTTTGCAGAAGGGGAAAAATGAGGCCCAGACACAAAGCAACTTCCCTATGGTCACATACAGGCTCACAGATTTGGAACTAGAAGGGACCTTAGAGGTCACCAAGTCTTAAGGTCACTTCTGGCTCAAAATCCATAGTCCTGAGTGACAGAGCTGAGTGAACACCACTGACTGCCTTCAGACCCAAAGAGGACAGCCAAATACAATACATTGTTGACATGGTAAGTGTTTATTGGGGTAAAAAACATCAGCACTACCCATCAAGGCAGAAGCCACTGCAGGTAACTTGCTGTGTTCAAGGATAGTTTCAAACTTAATGAAATGGCTTCCAGGGCAATCACCTCCACAGTCGGGAGCCCTGAGATCCGGGCACTCTTCGTTTCTGGTCTTCGCATCTTTGCAGGGGCTTCACTTTGCCCCTTGAAAAAGTTTGTTGGATTTATAGCAAGAGGCAGTGAAAACTAGATGACCATGAGGATGGATTGCCAAAGGATGTGGATTGGCTCTCTGAGGGATAATTACAGGAAGGTTCTGTTGTGAGTTCACGAAAATTAGGTAGGATCATCAACTGCAAATAGGAGAAAGTAGGGTGAGGGTCAGCAGGTGAAGGGAAAGCACCAAGAGAAAGTTATAACTGAATAACGGAAGCCACAAAGTACACATTTCCAGCCCAAGCAGACTGCTTTGCTGGAGGACTGTCTGCTCCAGCTGGGCCTCCCCTCCCAGCTCTGCAAGGGCATTGCCCCAAATAAGAACATTGTGGCATATTTCCCCCTTCGTTCTTGTATCATCCCTCATGCAACTTGTAAGGTTTCCAAGTGCTCTGCATCCTCAAAAGGCTCCATGTCCTCCAAGTACTACATTCACTACACATTCCCCATAGAAGTGAGCTCCCCAAATCCCATGCATGATTCATACTCTGTATGTGGTTTAGACGTTCCAGGTAGCCTAGGTGACAGGAATGCTGCACAAGTTTCATTTGCATGAAACACAAATCTTAAAACCGAATGACACTTATAAAGGAGCCCCATGCTACACAATAACCCTACACTCTATATGTGTGCTATACCCTCCAGGAGCCCTATGAAACAGAAAACACCTACACCTGATGTGTGTCCTGCATCTTCTGGCTCCCCTATGCCATACAACAACCCTAAACCCTATATATATCCCACAGTCTCTAGGTGTCCCATGCCTCACTGGTGTCCTAGACCCTGTGTGTGTCCTATACCCTCTAGGTTCCTCATTCCACACAGCTGTCCTACACATTCTGTATGACCTGCCTCCTCAAGTTGCACAGCCCCACAACAAGGCTGTCCTCTGTGGGCCCCACATCCCCTAGGGGCTCCATGTCACACAAGAATGCTACATCCCCCGTGTATCCTATACCCTCCAGGTGCCCCATGTCACATAATAACCCTATACACTAAGTGTGGCCTATATCGTCCAGGTGGCCCATGCAACACAGGTGTTCTACATCTTATATGTGTCCTATACCCTCTAGGTGCCCCATGCCACACAACAGTGCTACACGCTATGCGTGACCCACACCCTCGAGATATCCCATGCCACACAAGATACCCCATGCTCCACAAGAGTCCAACCCTCTAGGTGTGCCCTATACCCTCCAGATGCTCCATGTCACACAATAATCCTGTGTATTATGTGTGCCCTCTACCTTCCAGGTTCTCCAGGCCCACAATAACCATATACATTGTGGGTGCCCCACATCCCCTAGGTGCCCCATGCCTCACAAGTATCTTACACTATATGTATACCCTGTACCCTCCAGATGCTCCATGCCACACTGTAATGCTATAGTCTTTGCGGGCTCCCATCCTTCAGATGCTGCATGCCACACAAAACCCTACATTATATGTGTGGAAAACACCCTCCAGGTGACCCATGCCACACAGGTGTCCTACACCTTATATGTGCCCCACGACACACCAAAACCCTATATCATATTTGTGCTTACTACCCTCCAGGTGTCCCATGCCACGCAATAATCCTGCACCCTAAGTGTGCCCCACGTCCTTCAGATACCTTATGCCACACAGGTGTCCCACTTTCTATATATACCCTATACGCCATCCCACACCTGATGTGTGCCCTATACCCTCCAGGTGCCCCATGCTGCACAAATGTCCCCAATCCTATATGCCCTGACTGCTCCAAGTGCCTTTCACTACAATGCTGCCCTGCACTCTTTATGTGCCCTATATGTTCTTTATAATTTTTTTCCTGGTAAGGGCCCCCTCCCCCAGCCCCTATGTTCCCTTTGACCTCCAGGTACTACATGACACAGAAGTCCCCCTCATTCTGTATGGGTCCTACACACTGTAGGTGAGTCCTGTCACACAAAAGCCGCACACCCTGATTGTTCCCCAAGACACACATTTATTTCATATGCTAAGTGGGTCCCACACTCTCCAGGTAACCTATGAAAATAAGTGTCTTACACCTTATATGTACCCCACAACCTCCAGGTGTGCCATGTGCCATGGGCGCCACACCTTGTATGTACCTCCTTTCATAAAAGTGCTCCATACTATATATGCATATACGCATTCATGTACGTGTGTGTATGTATACTTGTGTGTTTGTAACATGCATTTGTATGTGCATACATATTTATTGTCAATGTTTAGACATTTTGCATATGTATATGTACCTGTATGTGTATACAGATGTGCATGCATGTGTGAATGTATGTGTGTATCTATGTGTATATCTGTATGTATATAAGTATATGTACAGGTGTATGTGCATTTCCATCCAACATGTATGTGTGCATGCATATGTTTGTGTATGTGTGTGTGCACACATACCTACATGCATATATATCCCACACCCTATGTATTCCCTCAACCTCCAAGTATCCTAGGTTATATATGTGCCCCATAACCTCTAAGTAGCCCATACCACACAAGTGCCACACATGTGCCACATCCTTCCTGTTCCCCTTTCCCTCCAATTGCCTCAGGACGCACAAGTTTTCCAGACCTATATGTGCTCCATGCCCCACATGGACACCATCCTATGTATGCCTCACCCCCTCTGTGTACACCCTCTGTGTGCCCCATTTCACACAAGTGGCTCACACTATCCAAGTGCAATGAGTTCTCCCAGGTCTTTTACCCTTCAGATGTAACTTACTGACCTGTATTTCACATGGCCTTTCGAAATCTATTTCATTTCGGCAGAACTGCTCTTTTAAAGACTTTGGATGGTGGCATCTTCTATTTCTCCAGGTCCCTTGTTGCATGTTCAAACCCATTTCTCGAATTCCGGGTTCAAGGATATCCTCTAGGTTTTCTTCCTCCACCGTGGCCAGCTCAGATGGTTTGATGTCTTTGAATGGCACGTCTAGGTGACGTTCACTAACAGGGCTGACGTTGTGTCGAGTTGGAAGTGGACTTTTTATGATGATACCTTGGCCTGATGTTTCTTTGTTCCTAATATACCTGCCACTGTCAGTTGTTCTGGATGTTTCCTCATTATTGACGGATATCTGTTGTACAGGGATGTCAGAGGAGTCCTCACAGGATTGAAAAGGGAGGGACATAACCAATAGCTCTTAAAAGGAGAGATTCTATGAGGCAGATGGAAGGAGTGGCCTTTTAGATAATGGATGGAGAGTCCTGTATGAAGAACACTGAGAAGATCAGGTTATGATCACAGAGTGAGGGAAGAGGCCTGAGGTCCAGTGAGGCTGAACAGATAACTTTGAGCCAGGGTGCATGCCCGTTAAAGGCTAAATGGAGGATGCAGTGTTTTATCCAAGGAGCCACAAGTAGTCACAGGAGTTGCTTGTTAGAGTGCAAGGGTCAGATCTGCATGTGAGAAAACACTCTAAGAACAGTATGAAAAATGGACTAGAGAGGGGAGAAACTTGAAGCAAGGAGACCAATGAGAAGGCTGCTTGAGGTGACAAGGGCCTAACCCAGGACTGAGGAACCTGTGGGGTCTAGGCACATGTGACCATCTAGGTCCTCAAGTGAGGCCTATTGAGAGAATCCACACTTCACAGAAGATATCACGTTAATAAAATAATAAAAAAGAAATTTTTAAATAATATTTCTATTTTAAAGACTAAATATTTAAAAGAAAACACAAAAATAAGTAATGTTAATTCAGGTATCCCTATTCATTCAACAATTCAAGGATTAAAATCAATGTATTTACATAAATTGAATAATTAACTAACAATTTTTGTTTATATTAATAGCGTAGGTAAATAAAGTATGCTACTAATTCTGTGAATATAAATTATATGCAAATTATTCATTGAAATATACAAACTTTAAGTATAACTGTATTCATCACATTAGCATGTAATGTAATTACATGTAATTGTGTAATCAGAATTTATATTAATTAACTGAAATATTTATACAAATTTGATAATTTTACAATCAGAATAGTGAAATATTAGGTATTAAAATAATTTCTATACAACTTGGACATAGCCAAAAGGCCCCACCCAAGCATCTAGATGGTCGTATTTAGCCTTCCAGATCCTCAAGTGCCGGCCTTTAGAGGAATCCAGACTTCACAGAAAAACATCTATAATAGAATAATTAGAAATAAAATAAATATTGATATATTAATAATTAAAATTTAAGTGTTAATATTTCAAATGAAATAAAATGAGAACATAAATTAATTAATGGATTTATATTCCATAATTCAATGAATAAAATTGATTTATTGACACTGGTTTAATATTAAATTAAAATAATTTACTTATATTCTGTTGATAATTAGTCTAAATCATACATTAATCCTATAAATGCATGCAAATACAAATTAATTGTCTATATGTTATAAAAATATATATGATCAAAATTTTATAAAGTTATTAAAATATTAATATTGATTGGATAATTAATTTTAAAATTAAAGTAATGAAATAATGATAAGAAGGAAACGAATTCTGTAAAACTTGGACTCAGTCAATGGGCCAGACCCAAGAACCAAGAAGGCCACATGTCGCCTCCATGTCACAGGTTCCCCATCCCTGGACTATAGGAAAGGGGGAGACCACAGTGGAGTAGGAGAGATGATTTCGTGGTATGTGAAATGAAGGGAAAAATGGAAGGAAACTCATCTCCACTGGCCTTGATTGTCTCACCCAAGTCAGAGAGGGTGTCTTCTGCTGAGGGAGAGGGAACAGGGCGAGGCCTGGGAGGCTTGGGGGTCTTGGGAGGGGAAGGGAAGGTTCACAACAGCTTCCATGGAGAGAGAGATCTCTGATTTTACCTGACCCCTGGAGCCCAGAAATCTTCCCTCAGGGCCTGTCTCCCTTCCTTTATAGTAATACTTGTTCCCTTTCCAGTGAATCCTTCTTTGCTGTTTCATGAAAGCCTTCATCCCTTAACAGATTTTCTTCCTGTGTTTCAGAAAGATGCAAAGGTGATACTGGACCTTTTCTTTGTGCTTTCACCTTCCTTTATCTAAAGTGGGGTTGGGGGAAGGGGGAGGAAATTAGACTGGGCTTAAAGAGCAAGAAATATCAGGTCAGGGATTAACTGGCACCCTCTTATTGTTCTGGGGCATTGCTGAAATGTCCTGCACACACAGACACCCAGACACGCAGACACACAGACACCCAGACACGCAGACACGCAGACACACAGACACACAGACACACATACACATGCACACCCTTAAGATTCTCCCACAACTCTCCTCCATTTGACACATCTCAGATCATGAAGAAAAGTAGAAGAATCTCCCATATTTGCTTTGGTAGCTCAGGGGAGACCAATGACAGATTTCAAACGAAAGTTCAGTTGGAGGTTCGTTAAGACCAAGGTATCCCTACTGATAAGTAGCCCTCTTTCTACCCACTCTAACCAAAAGGGGAGGAAAACACTTACTTTTAGATAAAAGAATCTGAAAAGAATAAGACACTCCCAATGGCCCCCATTCATTCAGGCCAGGTGAATTATTAGGGTAGCCCAGCCAAAGAACCCCCCAGGGTACCCTCCAGAACACAGGCACAGCCAAGTGTCCCAACTTCATCTCACCTCTTTGGCTGCCATCCGTGACAGGTAGGGAGGTGTCTGAGAAACCTGAGTGAGTGATCACAAGAATCTCTTGCCAACTGGGTTGATTAGAGGGAGATCCTGAGTGAGGGAGTGATGGACTCTGCCAGCAGCCTGAGCAGAGCTGTGTTGCCTAAAGCCTGTTGCCTCCAGGAATCCCACCATTCCAATGTTAGCTTCATCATAAAAGGTCCTGAAGTGGAGGGTCCTGATGACACAATGGACTGCACCAATGGAAGTGTCCAGTAGGGGGATGGGGCAGCTCACTGAGCCAAGATTCTAGGAAGGAGGTTGTTCTTAAAGGGGCAAGGCTCACCAAGAAGGACAAAGGGGATAGAAAAGACTGAAGCAGAAGAAGATTTTCAGGCAAATGGACATGTTTGGGAAGCAATAGACAAAAAAATGTGGCAAAAGGTTCAAGTCCTTGTCCTGGGGAGATCAAAAGAGGACAACCATAGACACATGCATGCACACATACACACACACACAGACACACACACACACGTCATGACCAGGACAAGTTAAGTGGAAAGATCAGTAAGGGGTTGTGGTAGTATTTCTTCACTTAGGGATCCCTGGGAAGTGTGAAAAAATGATCTTGATAGTGTCAGTCCTCCCAGAATTTTTGGGTGATCTGTGTTTATTTTATAGCATTTAGGCCAGGCCAAAGCCTCCTGTAACCCTCCCTCCATTCTCAGAGTTTGCCCTTCTGGTACAGGACCAGAAGGATGAGGGGACAGGGGCTCCGAATAGAATTGCTTTATACACAAGCAAATGCCCACAATGCAGGCCTGCTCCCTGGGTTAGGCACTAGAGCAGGGGTAGGAAACCTGTGGCCTTCTAGTCCTCATGTGTGGCCCTTTGGATCCAAGTTCTAGAGAACCAATCCTTTCATGAAAGGCATTTGTTCTGTGAAGTTTGGATTCAGTCAGAGGGCTGCACTTGAGGACCTGGAGGGTCCCATAGTGCCTCAAGCCTCAGGCTCCCCATCCCTCCCCCTCCACTTCCCCTCCCCTACCCCTTCTTCTTCCTTCAAAAGGAGAGCCTGGGGTTTTGGGAATGGCTAAGATGAATCTCTGTTTCCTAGCTGAATTATTCACTATAAGGGAAACTTTAGTTCATTAGGAGATCTTATTAATGGGAGGAGCCAGGGCAGAACCAGGTAGAGAGTGAGGCTGAGTATGGTGAGGTGGATAAAGAAGGGGCATCCTCTGTGCCCCTTGGTACATGAGAACTGAGGCCCTGTAGTATTTCAAGATTTTTTCGTGTTCATTGGCGTACCATGTTGTGTTTGAGGACAAAGGTAATAGTGATGCTTTTTTGTGTAATGTGCAAGAAAAGTATGGGTCTGGGGCCAACTGAGATAATCAGATATTCCCTGGCACAATGATTCTAAAAAATGAACTTTACACTTCTTGGTGTCTTGAAGGAAGGTCCTCACGACTGCCCTTTGCCTGTCAAATTACCCTAGACTCATTGATTTAGAGCTCATAGGGTCCTTAAAGGTCATTCAGTATAACCTGATGTTACCCATAGTTTTGTTGAGGCATTTCCAGTTGTGTCTGACTCTTTGTGATCCCGTTTGGGATTTTCTCGGTGGAGAACACAATGTATGGGGTGTCAGAGAGGACTAAGCCTTCTGGTGGGGGGGCTGCCTTCTACCTGCCACCCAATCAACTCTCCCCAGGGACTCCAAGAAGGTGCAGCATGTGCAGAAGCCACACCCTGGCAAAACCACAACTGACAAGGCTCAAACTGGTCAGTGAATGAGGGACCATGTCGTTCCTAATCAAGTGAAGAGTTCCCTAGCAGAGTTGGCAGATGGGACCAATGTATTTCAGTGGCCATGAAATCAGCTGTGGAGTGCTTACAACTTTGATCTGACATGGAAGATGCCAAGGTCATCCACAGCACCTCGGGCTATTGCCTTTATCGTTTTTACTGCCCTGGATGCCACAGATGACTGTAGAAGAAGCTGGTAACTGCCTCCCTTGAATCGAATTCATCCACAAGTCAGTAGACCATGATGTCCCTGGACCACTTCCAACATGGAGAAACAACACTTTGCAGATGAGGAAAAATGAGGCCCAGACACAAAGCAACTTCCCTATGGTCACATAGAGGCTCACAGATTTGGAGCTGGAAGGGACCTTAGAGGTCACCAAGTCTTAAGGTCACTTCTGGCTCAAAATCCATAGTCCTGAGTGTCAGAGGTGAATGAACACGACTGACTGCCTTCGGACCCAAATAAGACCGCCAAATATATTCTTGGCATGTTAAGTGTTTATTGGGGTAAAAAGCATCAGGCACTACCCATTAAGGCAGAAGCCCTTGCAGCTAACTTGCTGTGTTCAAGGAGAGTGTCAAAGGGGACTGAATGGCTTCCAGGACATTGACTTCTCCAGGTGGGAGCCCTGAGATCTGGGCATTCTTTATTTCTGGTCTTTCCAAAAGTACAGGGGCTCCCCTTTGCCCCTTGAAAAGGTTGGTGGGATCTATTGCAGTTGGTGGCGAAAACTAGATGACCATGAGGGTAGATTGCCAAAGGATGTGCATTGGCTCTCTGAGGGACAACTACAGGACGGTTCTGTTCTGTGGTCTCCAAGATCAGGTAGGAGCATCCACTGCAAATAGGAGAAAGGACGGTGAGGGTCCGCTGGAGATAGGTAAGCACCAAGAAAAAGCTGTAACTGAATGAGGGAAGCCACAAAGTACTCATTTGTAGCCCAAGCAGACTGTTCTGATAGAGGACTGTCTGCTCCAGCTTGGCCTCCCCTCACAGCTCTGCAAGGACATTGCCCCAAATAAGAACGTTATGCCCTACTTCCCCCTTCATTCTTGTATGATCCTTCATGCAGTTTGTAAGCCTTCTAAGTGTGATCCTCAATAGACTCTGTGTCCTCCAAGTACTCAGTTCACTACATGTGCCACATACAAGTTAGCTCCCCAAATCCCATGAGTGGTCCACACATTGTATGTGGCTTACACGCTCCAGGTAGCCCAGGTGACACCAATGCTGCACAAGTTCCACTTGCATGAAACCCAAATCTTAAAGCCAAATGTCTCCTATGAACGAGACCCACACTCTATATGGATCCACACCCATATATGTGCCCAAAACTCTAGGTGCCCTATACCAAAGGAAAACCTTACACTGGCTGTTTTTTACATCTTCTGGATGCCCCATGTCACACAAGAATCCTCCACCCTATGTATGTCCCACATCCTCTAGGTGTCCTGTGCTACACAGGTGTCCTACATTCTATGTGTGCCCTATACCCTCCAATTGCTCAGTGCCACACAATAATGTACAGCTTGTGTGCCCCAAATCCTGTAATACCATGCATCATGAGTCGTACACTCTATGTGTACCTTATACTCTTCAGATGCCCCATGGCACATAAAAACCATACACCTTATGTGAACCTCTGCTTCCCTAGGTGCCACATGCCACACAGGAATCCTAAATCCTGTGTGTGCCCTTTCCCATTCAGGTGCCCCTTTCCACACAATAATGCTACATCTTATGTGTGTCCCACATCCTCAAGATGCCACACAATAACCTTATACTCTATGTGTACCCTGTATTCTCCAGGTGCCCCATTGTCCACAAGAATCCTTCACTCTGTGTTTGTCCTAAAATCTCCAGGTGGCCTATGCCACAGAATAATGCTACACTTCCTGTGTGCCCCAATATAAACAAGAATCCACCAATCTATATGTGCCCTATACACCCCAGGT
This sequence comes from Notamacropus eugenii, assembly GCF_028372415.1. Taxonomy (NCBI): domain Eukaryota; kingdom Metazoa; phylum Chordata; class Mammalia; order Diprotodontia; family Macropodidae; genus Notamacropus; species Notamacropus eugenii. Next base: position 31,483,094 of record NC_092879.1, on the reverse strand, counting down.
CTCCCATGCCACACAATCACCCTACATCTTATGAGTACCCTATATCCTTCATCTCCCCCATGCCACACAGGCATCCTTCACTCTAGGTGTGGCCCATATCCTTCAGGTGCCCCATGCCACACAGTAATGCTCCACATCCTTGAAATGCCCCATGCTGTACAAGAATCATCAATCCTATGTGTGTAATTTACCCTACACATGCCCCATGCCATACAATAATGTGACACCTGATGTGTGTCCTATGCTCTCCAGGTGCCCCATGCCACACAAATATCCCAGATCCTACATACTGTGACTACTCCAGGTGCCTTTCACCACAATGTTGCCCTGCACTGTCTAAGTGCCCTAATTGTTCTGTGTAATTCCTGCCCTGGTAAGGGCCCCCTCCCCCAGTCACTATGTTTCCTCTGACCTACAGATACCTTATGCCACAGAAGTTGCCCTCATTCTACATGTGTCCCACACGCTGTAAATGAGTCCTGTCGCATGAAAGCCCCATACCCTGTTTGTTTTCCAAGGAACACATTTACTTCGTATGCTAAGTGGGTCCCACATCCTCCAGGCTACTCATGAGAATAAATGCCCCATGCCTCATATGTATCCAACAACCTCCAAGTGTCTCATGTGACACATGTGCCCCACACCCTGTACTTATCTCCTGTCATACAAGGGCTCCATACTTTATGTGTATATATGTATCCGTGTATGTATATGCATGTGTGTATGTTTGTATATGTATTGGCATGCACATACATGTATATGTACATGTTCATGTGTGTATATGTGTGCATATGTGTATTTGTTTGTGTATAAGTATATGCATATTTATGTGCAACATGTATGTGTGTATATGCATTTGTGTATATACATACATATATCTCGCACACCCTATATGTATATATATGTATATATATATGTGTATGTATATATATATATATATATATATATATATATATATATATATATACTTCCCCAAACTCCAAGTATCCTACATTATATATGTGCCCCACTCCCTCCAAGTATCCTATACCACTCAAGTGCCAAACATGTCCCACATCCTTCCTTTTCCCCTTACCCTCCAATTGTCCCATGACACACAAGTTTCCCAGACCTCTATGTGCTCCTTGCCCCACACGGACAACATCCTGTATATTCCTCACACCCTTTGTGTGCCCCATTCCACGCAAATGGCTCATACTATCGAAGCGCAAGGAATTCTACCAGGTCTTTGCTTTACCCTTTGCATTTAACTTGCTGACCTGTATTTCATGTGGCTTTTCTAATTCTATATTCTTTCTCCAGAATTGCTCCCTTGAAGACTTTGCATGGTGCCATTTTCTATTTCTCCAGGTTCCTTGCTAGATGTTCAAACCCATTTCTTGAATTCCTGCTTCAACGATATCCTCTAGGTTTTCTTGGCAATTTCCTCCACTGTGGCCAGCTCAGATGGTTTGATGTCTTCCAATGGCATGTCTAGCTCACGGTCACTAACAGTGTTTACATTGTCCTGAGTTGGAAGTGGACTTTTTATGATGGTACCTTGGCCTGATGTTTCTTTGTTCTCATTATATTTGCCACTGACAGTTGTTCTGGATGTTTCCTCATTATTGATATATATCTGTTGAACGGTGATGTCAGAGGAGTCTCACAGGATTGAAATGGAGGGACATAACCAATAGATGCACTCAATTCACTAGGACTTGAGTCATCACAGAAGGAACTGCCAGGTAGATCTTCTGAACCTTTCCAGGTGGGACCTTCAGAAGTCGTCGTGTTCAATAGTAAGAAGAAAACTTCAAGAGATCTCTTTCTTTCCTCTAAGCTCAAGACTTTGTTGATTCCCTGGAAGAAAGATGAAATGAGGTGAGAATCTTTCCATTGATTGTCTTAGGATCTATTGCATTCACCCTTCAGAATACTCTCAGATCAGAGGGCATTGTTGGGCTCAGTCATCACTGTGTGCTCACTGGGTACTTGGCACTACCTAAGTTTGGGCAGAACTTTTTTTCAGGACTCATCTGTGTAACCGTTGAGTAACTCAGCCTCTGTGGGACTCAGCTTTCTCAACTGTAAAATGAGGGCATTAGTCTCAATGACCTCCAAGGTCCCTTCCAACTCTATGTCAGGGATTTATTACCAGGCATTTATTATACACCTACGCTGGACTGGCCCTAGAGATACACAGTTCAAAGTATGAAATAATCCCTACTTCTAAAAAGTTTCCATTCCAATAAGCGGTGAAGAATATGTCTACGAATACACAGCATAAACGACAGTCAGCAAATGTAAACGTATTACGTCATTATAGGCAGTGAAATCCAAGGCAGTTTAGGAGGAAGGGCAGTGGCACTTGGGGGCGTTGAGAAAATCTTCTTGCAGAAGGTGTTCCCTGAGATGTCACTTAAAGGAGGAGACTGTATGAGGCAGATGGAAGGAGTGGCCTTTTAGAGAATGGATGGAGAGTCCTGTATGAAGAACACTGAGAAGACCAGTTTATGATCATAGAGTGAGGGAGGGGGACTGAGGTCCAGTGAGGCTGCAAAGAGAACTTTGGACCAGGTTGTGTGGCCTTTAAAGGCTAAGTAGAGGATGCCGTATTTTATCTAAGAGACAACAAGTAGCCACAGGAGTTGATTGTTAGAGTGACTGGGTCAGATCTGCATGTAAGAAAAGCACTTAGACAACAATATGAAAAATGGACTGGAGAGGGGAGAGACTTGAAGCAAGGAGATCAATGAGAAGGCTGCTTCAGGTGACAAGTGTCTAACCCAGGACTGAGGGACGTGTGGGCTCGAGGACACATGTGGCCATCTAGGTCCTCAAGTGAGGTCCTGTGAGAGAATCCAAACTTTGCAGAAGAAATCTCTTTAAAATAATTAATGACAAATAAATATTTAAAAATTTAAATTTAATTTTAAAGCAAAAAATTTTATTATAAAATAACAAATGATATTGATTAATTGAGGTGTTCACATTAATTCAATATTTCCATGATTAAAATTGATTGATTTACATAGATTTAATCAGAATTAAAATTATTTATTTATGTTAACTTAATAATTAAATAAAAATCATTTATTAATTATATAAAGATAGGAATAATATATAAATAAAATACATGTATGTAATTTATTTATATAAATATATGAATATAAAATAAAATTATATAGAATTATAAAATCAAAACTTGTGTTAATTAATGAAAGCAGTCACAGAAATTTTCAAATTAAATAAACAAGAAAATGAAAAGGTATAAAATGAATTGTGTAACACTTGGACTCAGTCCAAAGGCGTAACGCAGGGAAACAGAAGGCCATGTGTAGGTGTCTAGAGTAATTGCAGCCTTTTGACAAAGCTGAAACTTCATATGAAACATATCTTAAGAAGATAATTAGTAATAAAATAAATATTTGAATATTAATAACACACACAGACACCTAAAATCCCCCCACACTCACCCTTCACACACACACACACATGCACACACACACACATACATCCTGAAGATTCTCCAAGAACGGGGGGCAGAGCCAAGATGGTGGAGTAGAAAGACACACATACACTAGCTCCAAACCCACAGCCCATAAAATATCTGTAAAGATCTACCAACAAATTCTGGAGCAGCAGAAGCCACAGAACAACGGAGCAGATAAGATTTCTGTTTCAGAGAGCCCTGCAAACCTCTCACAAAAGGTTCTCAGTGCTGCGGACCCAGAGCCCAGCCCTCCTTGGCCGCACAGCACCAAGACGAGCAGATCCGAGCATGCTTCAGGGACAGAATCTCCAGCGGCCACGCGGGTCCCTCCACCCACAGGTGACAAGGGTAAGTGAGACGGTCTTTTTGGTGGGTCGAGAGGGGAGTGGGGTGCCCCCATAACTCAGGCCCCCTCTGGAGGCAGCAGTGGAGGCGGGAGCAGACCAGGGCTCCCCAAGCAGGCAGAAGCCCATATCCATTGTTGAAGGTCTCTGCATGAACCCCCTGAGGGAACTGAGCCAGTGAGGTGGCCCTGCCCCCACCTGAGCACCTGAACTTGATCTCACACTGAATAGCAGCCCTTCCCCCGCCAAAAGCCCTGAGGCTGGGAAGCAGCATTTGAATCTCAGCCCCTAAGTGCTGGCTGGGTGGATCTGGAGGCCAAGTGGAAAAATATTCCCTAGGGGTTTCCTCATATTCCTTCAAAAAATTCTTTTTCTGTAATACCTCTATTTGTCCATCAGATATCTCTATTCCTTTAACCAGAATTTTTTCCTTTTGCAATGTCTCTACCTGTCCACTAGGTGTCTCCCTTGCGCGCTCTCTCCCTGAAGACCATGCCAATTCCCTTTGTTTCCCACTCACTTCTGCTCTTTTCTTTGTTTCAGGGTCCTCCCGTTTGGCGGGAACGTTCACTTCCTCTTTGAACTTAACTGATTTTTTCTTTTCCACTTCTAAGTCCCGTAATCTACTCTTTAGCTCATCTGTCTCCTGTTGCATTCTTTCTCTCTCCTCCTCCCTCTGACTCTGCTCCTGCAGCTGTCCTAAATTAGGATAAATTGAAGGTGGACTGGGAGAACTCGGACGGGATGGTTCAGGGGAGGAATCTGGTGAAACGGAAGGCGTTGTTTGTGTGGAGGCTGGGAATTGCCTGGGTTGCCGATCACAACAGCCATCCGCAGCCTGAAGGGCCGCTTTTACTATATTATACATAAAGAAACTTGTCAGCTCCAGATCCCCAGGATTTTCGGAGTCATAGCTAGTTAACTGTTCCCCTACAACTTTCCACGAGCTTATAGAGACCGGAGGTCTCTGCTTTGTCCAGGGACAAATTCTTTCTACTTCGTTTAAGAACTCCCTGATCACTTTCTTTTGAATGACGACCCCCTGTGCCTTAGCTGATCTGTAGATTATCTTAACAAAAGTTTCTCTATTGGCCGTCTCTACTGATTCAACTAGCCCCATAGTAAGATTAGTCTTACTTCACTGCTCCCGAAGCAGGTTACTCACAAAACTGGTGTCATCTTTGTCCTTTTTCTTCCTGAGGCTGAGTGCACGGAATTCTTCTTCTCGGGGTGGTCACTCCCCAAGGCACCTCAGGGCACACAGGTACGTCTTCTCCCCGCTAAAGGACTACGCTTTTGGCCCTGTGCTTTGTTCCGTGGATTTTTTCTTTTCTTTTTCTTTTTCTGCCCCACGTTGGGCGCCAGAATGTTGGGGTCCCCTAGACCATTTACGGGAACCCCTGAGCCCGACCCAAGGCTCTTGTCCTGCAAGAGGCCTTGATCTCGTGAGTAATGAAATGGGGCGGGAGACAAAGGTGGTGAAGACTCCGTTTCATTCATCTAAATCACATGCATATATAGTCTTACCTACGTAAAACATTAAGCCTTACATAGGACCTATCACCTATCACCTTTCACATTGAACCTATCACCTAACACCTTTCCTTATATGGGTGCCTTCTTCACTGGACATCCGGAGCCAGGACAAAGAACTGCCACGTTGCCAACAAAGACGAGACCCTTCCTCCTGAAATCAATCTAGTTCCACCCCTACTGACAAGCCCCTAGGTTATCTAGGCAGGCTCTCAGTGTGGCGTCCTGCAATGGATAGGGGTCAGCTCTAACTCGTCCCGTTACAAGAACACAGGCACAGCCAAGGGTCCCGACTTCCCCTCACCTCTTTGGTTGCCATCACTGACAGGTAGGGAGGTGTCTGAGAAACCTGAGTGAGCGATCACAAGAATCTCTTGCCCAATGGGTTGAGTACAGGGAGATCCTGAGTTAGGGATGGATGGACTTAGCCAGCAGCCTGAGCAGAGCTGTGTTGCCCAAGGCCTTTTGCCTCCAGGAATCCCACCACTCCAGGGTTAGCTTCATCAGAAAAGGTCCTGAAGTGGAGGGTCCCTGATGACACCATGGACTGTAGTAATGGAAGTGGCCAGTAGTGGTGGAAGGGTAGCCCACTGAGCCAAGATTCTAGGAAGGAGTTTGCTCTTAAAGGGGCCAAGGCTCACCTTGAAGGACAAAGGGGATAGAAAGGGCTGAAGCAGAAGAGGATTTTAAGGCCAATGGATGAGTTTGGGAAGAAATAGTCAAAATAATGTGGCAAAAAGTTAAAGGCCTTGGCCTTGGGGGGTCAACAGAGGAACACCATACACACATGCACGCACACACACACAAACTCACACACATTGTGACCAGTAGAAGGTAAGTGGAAAGATCAGTAAGAAAGTTAAACCAGAATTCAGAGAAGTGATAATGCCCACAAGGGGCCTCTCCTCACTTCTCTGCAGAGGAGGATCATGGGTATGTGACATAGTTCTACTGAATTCTTGTTAAAATGTTGTTGGAAGAGATGGCTCTCTGTGGTAGGGAGAGGGATTGAGAAATAGAGGTAATAGACAACAATCTTGGTTTGTTGTGTTTTGTATTTGTTATGTGACCAACTGAGGAGAGGGAAGCAGGTGAGTGCAGAGAGGCCTCTTCATATAAATATGGTGGATATTGTAGCCCTAAGTATTTTGGGGAAGAAATCACCTGGCTCCCTGTGGAGAATAAACGTTTCTAATTTGCAGATTTGTTCATTTCATTCCAAAGTGCTTCCTTTTTAAAATGCACTGTAGCTTATATTTTGTACCTGTGTACATGGAATCACAGGTTAGGGCCAAAAAAAAAAAAAATTCAGGACATCTCCTCCTTTGTTTGATGTCTCTTACTTGAATATGAACAAGTAGAAAGGAAAGAACACAGGCTGGTACTGAGAAGACCAGGCTTCAAATCCTGCTTCAGATGCTGACCTGGGTAATCTCGGGCAAGTCCTTTCCCCTTCCTGGTCCTCAGTTTCCCTCCTGTATAAAATTATTCATTTTATTTATTATGTATTATTTATTTATTGCAATTAAAATTAATTTATTTACAGTAGAATTTTGTAATTAAAATTATTTATTTAAAGAGATTTCATAATTTTTCAAAATTATATGTTATGTGTAAGGTAATACATAAATTATACACACATATGAATATTAATAATAGATATTACAGATAACTATATTTATGTGTAATATATATGAATTATACATATATAAGTATATAATCAAAATTTTTACTAATTTATGATAGATTTATATTACTTGGATAACTAATTTTAAAAGTATATTAATGAAACAATATTAAGTAACAGAAAATGCATAAAACTTCAATTCAGTCAAAAGTTCCCACACAAGGACCTAGAAGGCCACATGGCCCTCCACACTCTCCAGTACGGCCCTTTGACAGAATCCAAACTTCACAGAACAGATCTCCTTAATCAAATAATTTATAGTAAAATAAATATGTAACATTAAAATTTAAATGTGAAGTGGTTAATGTTTAAAGTTAAAAAAGTAAAATAAAAAATCATTAATATTAATGAACTAATGGATTCACATTAACTCAGTAAATAAATGATTTAAATTAATTTATTCACACTGGTTTTATAATTAATTAAAATTATTTATGTACGTTCATATTATTATTAATGAAGATTGTATATGAATTTCATAAATACATATGAACTATATAAATTACAAATCCTTAGGAACTTTATATAAGTGCATAATTAGATTTAATTACATATTTATATTTATAATAGAACTATATAATCATATTTTTATATAATTAAAATTTTTGTATCAATTTCATAATTAATATTAAAATTGAATTAATGAAATGACAATAAGGCATCAATTGAGTAAATCTTCTCCTCAATCAGGAAGTCCCACCAAAGGACCTAGAAAGCCCCATGGCCCTCTTTGTCCCCAAATGTGGCCCTTTGACAGAATGCAAACTTCACTGGGCAAATCGCCTTAAGAAAACAATTCATAATGAAACAAATATTTAAATTTTAAATAGTAATATTTAAAATTAAACGAATAATACAATCAATCATATTAATTCAATAAGTAAAAGATCAAAATTAATTCATTTACACTGGATTAATAAATAATTAAAGTATTTATATTGGTTTAATAATTAATCAAATTAATATGTTAATTATAAAAATATGTAAATTTTATAGAAACATGAGCTGTATGCATACAAAAATGCAAATATACATAATTTATGTGTAAACATACCATTAAAGATAAAACTCTAGAGCTTAAATATATGGTGGAGCATGGTGGAAGTGAGGAAGTCATGGCAGGAAATGTGAAATGAAGGAAAAAAAAGAAGGAAGCTCATCTCTACTGGCCTCATTATCTCAGCCAAGTCAGAGAGGGTGTCCTCAGCTGAGGGAGAGGGAAGAGGGGGAGGCCTGGGAGGCTTGGGAGGGGAAGGGAAGGTTCACAACAGCTTCCATGGAGAGAGAGATCTCTGATTTTACCTGACCCCTGGAGCCCAGAAATCTTCCCTCAGGGCCTGTTTCTATAATAATACCTGTTCCCTGTCCAGTGAATCCTTCCTTGCTGTTCCATGAAAGCCTTCATCCCTTCATAGATTTCCTTCCCGTGGTTCACAAAGATGCAAAGATGATACCGGATGTTTTCCTTGTGCTTTCACCTCCTTTATCTAAAGTGGGGTTGGGTGAAGGGGGAGAAAGTTAGAGTGGACTTAAAGAGCAAGAGCAACGAGGTCAGGAATTAACTGGCTCCTTCTTATTGTTATTGGGCCTTGAGGAAATGACCACACACACACGCACACACGCACACAGACAAACACACACACCCAAAACCCCCCTCCACACTCACCCTTCACACACACACACACACACACACACACACAGACCCTTAGTATTCTCCCAGAACTCCCCCCATTTGACCCATCCCAGACCATGAGTAAAAGGACAAGAATCTCCCATATTTGCTTTGGTAGCTCAGGGCAGGCCAATGACAGATTTCAAAAGAAAGTTCAGCTGGAGGTTCCTTACGACCCAGCTATCCCTACTGATAAGTAGCCCTCTTTCTACCCACTCTAACCAAAAGGGGAGGAAAACACTTACTTTTAAGTAAAAGAATCTCAAAAGGATAAGACACTCCAAATGGCTTCCATTCATTCAGGCCAAGTGAATTACTAGGGTAGCCTAGCCAAAGAACCCCCCAGGGTACCCTCGAGAACACAGGCACAGCCAAGGGTCCCGACTGCATCTCACCTCTTTGGCTGCCATCATCAACAGATAGGGAGGTGTCTGAGAAACCTGTGTGAGTGATCACAAGAATCTCTTGCCAACTGGGTTGACTACAGGGAGATCGTGACTGAGGGTTTGATGGACTCAGGCAGCAGCCTGAGCAGAGCTGTGTTGCTTAAAGTCTTTTGCCTCCAGAAATGCCATCACTCCAATGTTACCATCATTGTAAAAGGTCCTGAGGTGGATGGTCCCTGATGACACACTGGACTGTACCAATGGAAGTGGCCAGTAAGGGAGAGGGACAGCCCACTGAGCCAAGGTTCTAGGAAGGAGTTTGCTCTTAAAGGGGCCAAGGTTCACCTAGAATGACAAAGGGGATAGAAAGGGCTGAAGAAGAAGAGGATTTTAAGGAAAATGGAGGAGTTGGGGAAGAAACAGTCAAAAGAATGTGGCAAAAAGTTAAAGTCCTTGGCCTGGGCAAATCAACAGAGGAAAACCATACACACATGCATGCACACATACACACATGAATACACACATTAACTCACACACATCGTGACCAGGAGAAGGTAAGTGAAAAGATCACCAAGACAGCTGAACTAGAATTAAGAGAAGTGATAATATCCAGAAGGTACCTCTCCTCACTTCTCTGCAGAGGAGGACCATGTGTATGTGTTACAATTCTACTGAATTCTTGTTAAAACCTTGTTCGAACAGGTGGCTCTGTATGGTAGGGAGAGGGATTGGGAAATAGACGTAATAGATAACAATCTTGGTTTGCTGTGTTTGGTTTTGTTTTTAAAAAGCCTGTACTAGGTAACCAGCTGAGGAGATGGAAGCAGGTGAGTGCAGAGAGGCCTCTTCCTGTAAATATGGTGGAGCTTCTAGCCCTAAGCATTTTTCCAAGAGATCATCTGACTCCCTGTGGAGAGGTAACTCTTTGCATATTCCACTGTGGTGTCCTAATTTGGAGATTTGACCTTCTAACACCAAAGTGGTTGTTTTGTAAAATTTATTGAAGCTTAGATTTTATATCTGTATACATGGAATCATAGGTTAAGGCCAAGAAACAGAATATGGAGATCTCCTCATCTGTCCCCTTCTTTAAAAGGGATGTTTCAAGGCAAAATGGGTTTGGTGGCTTTTACTTGAAGGCAGAGAAATGGAAAGGACAGAGGCCTGTAATCAGAAGAGCAAGCTTCAAATCCTGCTTCTGATGCTCACCTGGGTAATTTGGGGCTAGTCCTTCCCCTCCCTGGGCCTCAGTTTCCCTTCTGTATAAAATGAATGAATTGGACCAGATCATTTCTCTAGAGCTTAGGTCATGTGACCTGGCTGAGCAGAGCAGAAACGATTTACCACATCTCATGGCTAGCTTCATTAGATTCTAAGTTGGACAGTACCACAAAGTGCTAAGAATTTCCCTGAGTTTTCCTCTGGGGTCTCTCAGTAAACAGACCTCAGAAATCACATTTGAAGTGGCCGGGGGTGGGAAGGAGCAGGAGGAGAGATTTGTTGTTGGCTTGTTTTTTTTTTGTTTTTATGGCCGACCTTGAGGAGTACAGAATTTATTCCCAACAGGGAGGTGGACCTTGGCTCTGTCAAGTAGAAGAGAAAATAAAAGACAGGCCCCTGCCCTCAGGCATCTCCCAACACTGGACAGCACTGAGACAGCAGCTGGGGAAAGGCCAAGGGGGCTAGTCAATTGGGATAAGATGATGCCAATGCACTATAAGGGTATGGAGTGGAGAGGTTAGTTTGGGCCCAGCATAACTGACAAACTACTTGAGTCAGGAGTGAAAACAGTGGGCACTGGTGGGAAGGGGAGTTCCCTTTTAGTTGGCATTCTTCGGAATCACAGCCACCCTGTTGCCTATGGCCAAATCTTTTCCTTGCAAACCTCCATGATTTATAGTTTGAGGTTTTTCCCTGAGTGAGAAAGGACTGGCCCTGGTTATGTTCAGAGCTGTTTCTACCTTTCCACAGAAATTCCTCATTCAAATCTGTGAGGCTCAAAATATGAGCAGGGTACATTTTTAATCCCTCTTTGCATAGTTGGCCCTGTTCATCAGTATATTTTGATTTTCCTTCCTTTCTCTTCCTGTCCCCAAATCTAAATGAATTGAAGAAGGGGAGAGAACATTTAGGCCGTAAGTGGAATATTCTCTTTTGCTCTGTAGTGTTTGAATTCCTCCTTCTCCACGATTGGCACCACCATGACATGGGCTTTGGAGGAAGGAAACATGTCAGCCAAAATGTCATCTCTCCCAGACCCCATGGGCAGCTTTGATTCCAAGGTCGAGTGTCCAGCTGGCAGGAAACATTAATTCTGATAAGGTGGGAAGAAGGGTCTTGAGGCTGCAGCCCTTTGTGCCTTGGTGTGCTCAGAGACTGAATGGGCTTTTCTCAGGAGATAACATTGCTTTGAACTAGGAAATAATTGACTATGATTATGACCAGTGGATGGTGGATGGCACAGGGTGCATTAGGTCTTGGAGCCTTTGTGGAATCTGAAGGACTTCATTTGCATTTCCTTGGGTCTTCTTGGGTGCTGGTCAACAGATGCTGCTATGAAAGGGGAGATGTCTGGAAAAGAAGTATAGAAGGAGCCAGTCTGCAGCGAGTGCCAATGTTGGCGTTTACTTCTAGCAGAAGGTGTAAGCAGACTCTTTGCTGCTCCAGCTGTAGTCTCCTGGAGCTTTGCTGCTGAGCTGGTAGCCAGCATGGAGCCAGAGTGACTGATGCTGGCATTCCTATTCAACCATAAGACTTCAATGAAGAAATTAAACTTACTTGGAAAGCAGTTTTGTCTTCCTATTTTTGTCTGTGTGTCATTCAGTCATGTCTATCTCTTCAGGACTCCCTGGACTATGGGATGCCAGCACTGCTCTTGAGGTTTTCTTGGCAAGGATACTAGAGTGCTTTGCCTTTCCCTGCTGTCTCTGCTTGTGTGTACACATGTTCAGTCAGTCCCCAGCCCTGCATTCCCAAAGGCAGGGGAGGGAAAACCTCTGTCAAGTCTTCCCAAGCCCAAAAGATCAGGAGGAAAGGCAGGCCTTGAGAATGCTGAGCTCTCTCCCCTAAACACCAAGCAAAGTTACCAGGCTGTTCACTAGAAGGATGGCTCACTTTGCTTCTCCTAATGCAGGGAAATGAAGTGAATTGCAAATCTGGAAGGATCATCTACACAGAAATCAGATTTTTGAAGTGTGAGTATGTTGTTCTCAAGTCACTGGACCCACCATGAGGTTGAACAGACACTCATTGCCTGTGTCTTGGTCCTGGGAGAGATGGTGGTAGGGAGACTTTCCTGTCCCTTCACCGTGAGTGATGACTGTATGTAGAGAGAACAGAAACTTGATTTTAGCGTCAGCCCAGTTGGGAACCTGCACAATAACATTCTAAATGGAACACGAAAGGATTGATTTGTTATTGATACCACAAATCAGTCTGATTGAAATGTAAAACTGGTGTCTAACGTCCAATCGACTTTCATAAACCATGTTTCTGTCCGTCATCTCTTTGTGCAGCTGTCCCTTGCTCTCCTTAATCCCATACACATGAAGAGCTTGGTCTATGCAATACTTTGTTCTTTCCATTTAAAGCTTTCTCTGTGACATTCCTGCCCCTTCCCAGGGATCTGCTTTCCCTGCTTCCCAGTATGGAGCCCTGCCCTGTAATAAGTAAATATAGTCCAGCAACACAAAGCGGTGCATCAACCCTGTCTGCCTCATTTCACACCTTCTCCAAAAATTCACAAAGGAAAATCAATACAATTATTTAATTTGAATTTGGGGCTCTGAGCAACCCCCAGGTTTAGCAGCCTACCTGTAGGAATGCTACTGGTAGTGGTGTGTGGAACTGACAAGACTCGCCAGCTTGGGGGGGGGGTTCTTTAATCCCCTTCTGTGTCTCTTCCTAGCTCTCCATAGGCACTTTCCTTCCCAGTCTTGGCTTTGTGGACATTGACTTCACAGAGAGGTAGATGGCAAGCTCTTGGGGGTTGTGGTAGCATGTCTTCTCTTAGGGATTCCTGGGAAGCGGGAAAAAATGATCTTGATGCAGAACTAATCACTCCCAGACTGTTTGGGTCGCTGGTTTCATTTTATGGCAGTTAGACCAGACAAAGGCCACTCCATTCTCAGAGTTTGCCCTTTGGTGCAGGAATCATCTGATCACTCACTCAGGTTTCTCAGACACCTCCCTCTCTGTCAGTGATGCCAGCCAAAGTGGTGAGATTAAGTCGGGACTCTTACAAATTAACATTCAACTTCCTGGCATCTTGAATGTTCTCACTACTACCCTAAGCAGTTAAATTATCCTAGACTCATGGATTTAGAGCTCAAAGGGTCCTTAAAGGTCATTCAGTATAACCTTATGGTACATCTAATTTTGTGGAGTCATTTCCAGTTGTGTCTAACTCTTTGTAACCCCATTTGGGATTTTCTTGGTGGAGAATGCAATGTATGGGGCGTCAGGGAGGACCAAGACTTCTGGTGAGGGCTCTGCCTTCCACCTGCCACCCAATCAACCCTCCCCAGGGACTCCAAGAAGCAGTAGCATGTGCAGAAGCCACACCCTGGTAAAAGCACAACTGACAGGCCTCAAGCTGGTCAGTGAGTTAGGGGCCATGTCTTCTCCTATCAAGTGAAGACTTGCCTAGCAGACTGGGCAGATGGGAAGAATTTATTCCAGTGGCCATGAAGGCAGCTGAAGCCCACTCTGTGGAGTGCTTAGAACTCTGATCTGACATGGAACATGTCAAGGTCATGCACTGCACCCTGGGTGGCTGGCTTTATCTTTTCTGCAGCCCTGGATGCCATAGATGACATTAGAAGAGGCTGGTAACTACCTCTCTTAAATCCAATTCATCCACAGGTCAGTAGTGCACCCCATAATGTCACTGTTCCCCTTCCAAAATGGAGAAACAACATTTTGTAGATGGTGAAAAATGAGGCCCAGACACAAAGCAACTTCCCTATGGTCATATACAGGCTCAGAGATTTGGAACTAGAAGGGACCTTAGAGGTCATCAAGTCTTAAGGTCAGTTCTGGCTCAAAATCCATAGTCCTGAGTGACAGAGCTGGGTGAACACCACTGACTGCCTTCAGACCCAAAGAGGACAGCCAAATACATTGTTGACATGGTAAGTGTTTATTTGGTAAAAAACATCAGACACTACCCATCAAGGCAGAAGCCCTTGCAGGTAACTTGCTGTGTTCAAGGATAGTTTCAAACTTAATAGAATGGCTTCCAGGGCAACCACCTGCACAGTCGGGAGCCCTGAGATGTGGGCACTCTTGGTTTCTGGTCTTTGCATCTTTGCAGGGGCTTCACTTTGCCCCTTGAAAAGGTTTGTTGGATTCATAGCAAGAGGCAGTGAACACTAGATGACCGTGAGGATGGATTGCCAAAGGATGTGGATTGGCTCTCTGAGGGATAATTACAGGAAGGTTCTGTTGTGAGTTCACGAAAATTAGGTAGGATCATCAACTGCAAATAGGAGAAAGTAGGGTGAGGGTCAGCAGGTGAAGGGAAAGCACCAAGAGAAAGCTATAAGTGAATAAGGGAAACCACAAAGTACACATTTCCATCCCAAGCAGACTGCTTTGCTGGAGGACTGTCTGCTCCAGCTGGGCCTCCCCTCCCAGCTCTGCAAGGGCATTGCCCCAAATAAGAACGTTGTGGCATATTTCCCCCTTCGTTCTTAATCATCCCTCACGCAACTTGTAAGCTTTCCAAGTGCTCTACATCCTCAAAAGGCTCCATGTCCTCCAGGTACTACATTCACTACACATTCCCCATAGAAGTGAGCTCCCCAAATCCCATGCATGATTCATACTCTGTATGTGGTTTACACGTTCCAGGTAGCCTAGGTGACAGGAATGCTGCACAAGTTTCACTTGCATGAAACACAAATCTTAAAACTGAATGACCTTTACAAACGAGCCCCATGCTACACAATAACCCTACACTCTCTGTGTGCGCTATACCCTCCAGGTGCCCCATGCCACACAGGTGTCCTATACCTTTTGTGTGCCCTTTATCATCCATGTGCCCCACGACACACCAAAACCCTATATCATATTTGTGCCCAATACCCTCCAGGTGTCCCATGCCACACAATAACCCTGCACCTTAAGTGTGCCCCATGTCGTTCAGATACCTTATGCCACACAAGTGTCCCACATTCTATGTATGCCCTATACCCCATGTCACACATGGGGTGTGCCCTATATCCTTCCTGTGCCCCATGCCACACGCTAATGCTATACTACATGTGTCTCCCACAACTTTGAAATGCTTCATGTCACACAAGAATCATAAATCCTATGTGAACCCTTCACCCTACAGATACCCTATGTCACAGAATAATGTGACACCTGATGTGTGCCCTATACTCTCCAGGTGCCCCATGCCACACAAATGTCCCAAATCCTATGTGCCCTGCCTGCTCCAAGTGCCTTTCACTACAATGCTGCCCTGCACTCTTTATATGCCCTATATGTTCTTTATAATTCTTTTCCTGTTATGGGCCCCCTCCCCTAGCCCCTATGTTCCTTTTGTCCTCCAGGTACTACATGACACAGAAGTCCCCCTCATTCTGTATGTGTCCTACACACTGTAGGTGAGTCCTGTCACACAAAAACCCCACATCCTGGATGTTCCCCAAGCCACACATTTATTTCGTATGCTAAGTGGGTCACACACTCTCCAGGTACCCTATGAAAATAAGTGTCTTACACCTTATATGTACCCTACAACCTGCAGGTGTCCCACGTGCCATGGGCCACACACCCTGTATATATCTCCTGTCATAAAAGTGCCCCATACTATATATGCATATAGGTATTTGTGCATGTGTGTATGTATACATGTGTGTTTGTACATGTATCTGCATGTGCATACATGTATATGTATATTGTGAATGTTTAGATATTTTGCATATATACACGTACATGTATGTGTATACAGATGTGCATGCATGTGTGTAGGTATGTGTGTATCTATGTGTATATCTGTATGTATATAAGTATATGTACAGGCATATGTTCGTTTCCATCCCACATGTTTGTGTGCATGCATATGTTTGTGTATGTGTATGCACACATATTACATGCATATACCTCCAACACCCAATGTATTCACTCAGCCTCCAAGTATCCTAGGTTATATATGTGCCCCATAACCTCTACGTAGCCCATACCACACAAGTGCCACACATGTGCCACATCCTTCCTGTTCCCCTTACCCTCCAATTGCCTCAGGACACACAAGTTTCCCAGACCTATATGTGGTCCATGCCCCACATGGACAACATCCTGTATATGCCTCACACCCTCTGCGTACACCCTCTGTGTGCCCCATTTCACACAAGTGGCTCACACTATCCAAGTGCAATGAGTTCTACCCGATCTTTTACCCTTCAAATTTAACTTACTGACCCGTATTTCACATGGCTTTTCGAATTCTATTATATTTCTGCAAAACTGCTCTTTTGAAGACTTTTCATGGTGGCATTTTCTATTTCTCCAGGTCCCTTGTTGGATGTTCAAACCCATCTCTTGAATTCCGGGTTCAAGGATATCCTCTAGGTTTTCTTGAAAATCTTCCTCCACTGTGGCCAGTTCAGATGGTCTGACGCCTTTGAATGGCACGTCTAGGTGACGTTCACTAACAGGGCTGACATTGTGTGGGGTTGGAAGTGGACTTTTTATGATGATACCTTGGCCTGATGTTTCTTTGTTCTGAATATACCTGCCACTGTCAGTTGTTCTGGATGTTTCCTCATTATTGAGGGATATCTGTTGTACGGGGATGTCAGAGGAGTCCTCACAGGATTGGAAAGGAGGGACATAACCAAGAGATGCACTCAATTCACTAGGACTTGAGTCATCACAGAAGGATCTGCCATGTAGGTCTTCTGAACCTTTGCAGGTGGGACATTTAGAAGATGCAGAGTTGAATAGTAAGGAGAAAACTTCAAGAGACCTGTGGCTTTCCTCAGAGCTCAAGACTTTGGTGATTTCCTGGAAGAAAGATGAAATGAGGTGAGAATGTTTCCATTGATTGTCTTAGGATCTATTGCATTCACCCTCCAGAAAATTCTCAGAGCAGAGGGCATTCTTGGGCTCAGTCATCACCGTGTGCTCACTGGGTACTTGGCACTACCTAAGTTTGTGCAGAGCTTTTTTTCAGTACTCATCTGTATAACCCTGAGTAACTCAACCTCTGTGGGTCTCAGTTTCCTCAACTGTAAAATGAGGGCATTACTCCCAATGCCCTCTAAGGTCCCTTCCAACTATGTGAGGGAGTTACCAAGCATTTATTATACACCTATGCTGGATGAAGAATATGTAGAAGTATACACAGTAAAGACGACAAAGTCAGTAAACGTAAAGGTCTTAACATAATTATGAGCAGTTAAATCCAAGGTAGTTTAGGTGCAAGGTCAGTGGCATTCGGGGGGCATTCAGAAAGTCTTCTTGCAGAAGGTGGTCCCTGAGGTAGCTCTTAAAAGGAGAGATTCTATGAGGCAGATGGAAGGAGTGGCCTTTTAGATAATGGATGGGGAGTCTTGTATGAAGAACACTGAGAAGATCAGTTCATGATCACAGAGTGAGGGAAGAGGACTGAGGTCCAGTGAGGCTGAAAAGATAACTTTGGGCCAGGGTGCGTGGCCTTTAAAGGCTAAATGGAGGATGCAGTGTTTTATCCAAGGAGCCACAAGTAGTCACAGGAGGTGCTTGTTAGAGTGCAAGGGTCAGATCTGCATGTGAGAAAAGCACTCTGACAACAGTATGAAAAATGGACTAGAGAGGGGAGAGACTTGAAGCAAGGAGACCAATGAGAAGGCTGCTTGAGGTGACAAGGGCCTAACCCAGGGCTGAGGAACCTGTGGTGTCTAGGCACATGTGACCGTCTAGGTCCTCAAGTGAGGCCTATTGAGAGAATCCACACTTCACAGAAGAAATCTCATTAATAAAATAATAAAAAAGAAATTTTAAAATATTTCTATTTTAAAGACTACATATTTAAAAGAAAACACAAAAATAAATAACGTTAATTCAGGTATCCATATTCATTCAACAATTCAAGGATTAAAATCAATGTATTTACATAAATTCAATAATTAACTAAAAATTTTTGTTTGTATTAATAGCATCGGTAAATAAAGTATGCTACTAATTCTATGAGTATAAATTACATGCAAATTATTCATTGAAATATATAAATTTTAAATATAACTGTATACACCACATTATTATGTAACGTAATTATATATAATTGTGTAATCAGAGTTTATATTAATTAACTGAAATATTTATACAAATTTGATAATTTTACAAACAGAATAGTGAAATAATAGGTATTAAAATAATTTCTATACAACTTGGACATAGCCAAAAGGCCCCACCCAAGCATCTAGATGGTCGTATTTAGCCTTCCAGATCCTCAAGTGCAGGCCTTTTGAAGAATCCAAACTTCACAGAAAAACATCTGTAATAGAATAATTAAAAATAAAATAAATATTGATATATTAATGATTAAAATTTAAGTGTTAATATTTAAAATGAAATAAAATGAGAACATAAATTAATTAATGGATTTATATTCCATAATTCAATGAATAAAATTGATTTATTGACACTGGTTTAATATTAAATTAAAATAATTTACTTATATTCTGTTGATAATTAGTCTAAATCATACATTAATCCTATAAATGCAAGCAAATACAAATTAATTGTCTATATGGTATAAAAATATATATGATAAAAATTTATATAAAGTTATTAAAATATTAATATTGATTTGATAATTAATTTTAAAATTAAATTAATGAAATAATGATAAGTAAGGAAATGAATTCTGTAAAACTTGGACTCAGTCAACGGGCCAGACCCAAGGCCCTAGAATGCCACATGTCGCCTCCATGTCATAGGTTCCCCATCCCTGGACTATAGGAAAGGGGGAGACCATGGTGGAGTAGGAGCGATGATTTCGTGGTATGTGAAATGAAGGGAAAGATGGAAGGAAACTCATCTCCACTGGCCTTGATTGTCTCACCCAAGTCAGAGAGGGTGTCTTCTGCTGAGGGAGAAGGAACAGGGGGAGGCCTGGGAGGCTTGGGAGTCTTGGAAGGAGAAGAGAAGTTTCACAGTAGCTTCCATGGAGAGAGAGATCTGTGAGTTTACCTGACCCCTGGAGCCCAGAAATCTTCCCTCAGGGTCTGTCTCCCTTCCTTTATAATAATACCTGTTCCATTTCCAGTGAATCCTTCTTTGCTGTTTCATGAAAGCCTTCATCCCTTAATAGATTTTCTTCCCGTGGTTCAGAACGATGGAAAAGTGATACTGGATGTTTTCTTTGTGCTTTCACCTCCTTTATCTAAAGTGGGGTTGGAGGAAGGGGGAGGAAATTAGAGTGGGCTTAAAGAGGAAGAAAAATCAGGTGAGGAAATAACTGGCACCTTCTTATTATAGGGCCTTAAATGACCTTCACACACACACAAACAGACACACACACACACACACACACACACACACACACACACACACACACACACACACACACACACACACACACCCTTAAGATTCTCGCACAACTCTCCTCCATTTGACCCATCCTAGAACATGACTAAAAGGAGAAGAATCTGCCATATTTGCTTTGGTAGCTCAGGGCAGGCCAATGGCAGATTTCAAAAGAAAGCTCAGTTGGAGGTTCCTTAAGACCAAGCTATCCCTACTGATAAGTAGCCCTCTTTCTACCCACTCTAACCAAAAGGGGAGGAAAACACTTACTTTTAGATAAAATAATCTGAAAAGAATAAGACACTCCAAATGGCCCTCATTCATTCAGGCCAGGTGAATCATTAGGATAGCCCCGCCAAAGAACCCCCCAGGGTACCCTCCAGAACTCAGGCACAGCCAAGGGTCCCAACTTCTTCCCACCTCTTTGGCTGCCATCCGTGACAGGTAGGGAGGTGTCTGAGAAACCTGAGTGAGTGATCACAAGAATCTCTTGCCAACTGGGTTGATTAGAGGGAGATCGTGAGTGAGGGACTGATGGACTCAGGCAGCAGCCTGAGCAGAGCTGTGTTGCCTCAAGCCTGTTGCCTGCAGGAATCCCACTATTCCAATGTTAGCTTCATCATAAAAGGTCCTGGAGTGGAGGGTCCCTGATGACACAATGGACTGCACCAATGGAATTGGCCAGTAGGGGGATGGGGCAGCTCACTGAGCCAAGATTCTAGGAAGGAGTTTGCTCTTAAAGGGACAAGGCTCACCTAGAAGGAGAAAGGGGATAGAAAGGACTGAAGCAGAAGAGGATTTTCAGGCAAATGGACGTGTTTGGGAAGAAATAGACAAAAAATGTGGCAAAAGGTTCAAGACCTTGTCCTGGGGCGATCAAAAGAGGACAACCATACACACATGCATGCACACATACACACACACACACACACACACACACACACACACAGACACACACACACAGACATCATGACCAGGACAAGGTAAGTGGAAAGATCAGTAAGACAGCTGAACCACAATTCACAGAAGTGATGATGTCCAGAGGACGCCTCTCCTCACTTCTCTGCAGAGGATCATGGGTAAGTGACAAAATCCTACCGAATTCTTGTTAAAACAGTGTTAGAACAGATGGCTCTCTATGGTAGGGAGAGGGATTGGGAAATAGAGGTAACAGATAACAATCTTGGTTTGTTGTGTTTTGTATTGTTTATAAAACGTCTGCACTATGTGACCAACTGAGGAGAGGGAAGCAGGTGAGTGCAGAGAGGCCTCTTCACATAAATATGTTAATTCAATCATTAGAAGCTCAATATAATATCTAATCCCTAAGAGAAATATATTTAATAATATAATGAAGAGTATACTGATTAATTAACATATTTATATTAATTTCATAATTAATTTTACAATTATATTAATGACATTATAATGAGTAATAAAATAAATGAGGTAAAACTTGGACTCAGTCAAAAGTCCCCATCCATGGACCTAGAATGCCACATGGCCTCCAGGACACAGGTTCCCCACCCCTGGACTGAGAGACAGGAGGCAAGCATGGTGGAGGTAGAGAAGTGAATTCAGGGTATGCAAAATGAAGAAGAAAGAGAAGAAAACTCATCTCTACTGGCCTCGATTTTCTCAGCCAAGTCAGAGAGGGTGTCCTCTGTTGAGGGAGAGGGAAGAGGGGGAGGCCTGGGAGGCTTGGGAGTCTTGGGACGGAAGGGAAGGTTCACAACAGCTTCCATGGAGAGAGAGATCTCTGATTTTACCTGAACCCTGGAGCCCAGAAATCTTCCCTCAGGGCCTGTCTCAGTTCCTTTAAAATAATACCTGTTCCCTTTCCAGTGAATCCTTCCTTGCTGTTTCATGAAAGCCTTCATCCCTTGATAGATTTTCTTCCCGTGGTTCAGAATGATGGAAAAGTGATACTGGATCTTTTCTTTGTGCTTTCACCTCCTTTATCTAAAGTGAGGTTGGAGGAAGGGGGAGAAAATAAGGGTGGGCTTAAAGAGCAAGAAAAATCAGGTCAGGGATTAACTGGCACCCTCTTATTGTTCTGGGTCATTGCTGAAATGTCTTGCACACACAAACACACAGACACACAGACACAGAGATATAGCCACAGACACACACACACACACACACACACAAACACACACACACACCCTTAAGATTCTCCCACAACTCTCCTCCATTTGAACCATCCCAGACCATGACTAAAAGGGGAAGAATCTCCCATATTTGCTTTGGTAGCTCATGGGAGGCCAATGACAAATTTCAAAAGAAAGTTCAGGTGGAGGTTCCTTAAGACCAAGGTATCCCTACTGATAAGTAGCCCTCTTTCTACCCACTCTAACCAAAAGGGGAGGAAAACACTTACTTTTAGATAAAAGAATCTGAAAAGAATAAGACACTCCCAATGGCCCCCATTCATTCAGGCCAGGTGAATTATTAGGGTAGCCCAGCCAAAGAACCCCCCAGGGTACCCTCCAGAACACAGGCACAGCCAAGTGTCCCAACTTCATCTCACCTCTTTGGCTGCCATCCCTGACAGGTAGGGAGGTGTCTGAGAAACCTGAGTGAGTGATCACAAGAATCTCTTGCCAACTGGGTTGATTAGAGGGAGATCGTGAGTGAGGGACTGATGAACTCAGGCAGCAGCCTGAGCAGAGCTGTGTTGCCTCAAGCCTGTTGCCTGCAGGAATCCCACTATTCCAATGTTAGCTTCATCATAAAAGGTCCTGGAGTGGAGGGTCCCTGATGACACAATGGACTGCACCAATGGAATTGGCCAGTAGGGGGATGGGGCAGCTCACTGAGCCAAGATTCTAGGAAGGAGTTTGCTCTTAAAGGGACAAGGCTCACCTAGAAGGAGAAAGGGGATAGAAAGGACTGAAGCAGAAGAGGATTTTCAGGCAAATGGACGTGTTTGGGAAGAAATAGACAAAAAATGTGGCAAAAGGTTCAAGACCTTGTCCTGGGGCGATCAAAAGAGGACAACCATACACACATGCATGCACACATACACACACACACACACACACACACACACACACACACAGACACACACACACAGACATCATGACCAGGACAAGGTAAGTGGAAAGATCAGTAAGACAGCTGAACCACAATTCACAGAAGTGATGATGTCCAGAGGACGCCTCTCCTCACTTCTCTGCAGAGGATCATGGGTAAGTGACAAAATCCTACCGAATTCTTGTTAAAACAGTGTTAGAACAGATGGCTCTCTATGGTAGGGAGAGGGATTGGGAAATAGAGGTAACAGATAACAATCTTGGTTTGTTGTGTTTTGTATTGTTTATAAAACGTCTACACTATGTGACCAACTGAGGAGAGGGAAGCAGGTGAGTGCAGAGAGGCCTCTTCACATAAATATGTTAATTCAATCATTAGAAGCTCAATATAATATCTAATCCCTAAGAGAAATATATTTAATAATATAATGAAGAGTATACTGATTAATTAACATATTTATATTAATTTCATAATTAATTTTACAATTATATTAATGACATTATAATGAGTAATAAAATAAATGAGGTAAAACTTGGACTCAGTCAAAAGTCCCCATCCATGGACCTAGAATGCCACATGGCCTCCAGGACACAGGTTCCCCACCCCTGGACTGAGAGACAGGAGGCAAGCATGGTGGAGGTAGAGAAGTGAATTCAGGGTATGCAAAATGAAGAAGAAAGAGAAGAAAACTCATCTCTACTGGCCTCGATTTTCTCAGCCAAGTCAGAGAGGGTGTCCTCTGTTGAGGGAGAGGGAAGAGGGGGAGGCCTGGGAGGCTTGGGAGTCTTGGGACGGAAGGGAAGGTTCACAACAGCTTCCATGGAGAGAGAGATCTCTGATTTTACCTGAACCCTGGAGCCCAGAAATCTTCCCTCAGGGCCTGTCTCAGTTCCTTTAAAATAATACCTGTTCCCTTTCCAGTGAATCCTTCCTTGCTGTTTCATGAAAGCCTTCATCCCTTGATAGATTTTCTTCCCGTGGTTCAGAATGATGGAAAAGTGATACTGGATCTTTTCTTTGTGCTTTCACCTCCTTTATCTAAAGTGAGGTTGGAGGAAGGGGGAGAAAATAAGGGTGGGCTTAAAGAGCAAGAAAAATCAGGTCAGGGATTAACTGGCACCCTCTTATTGTTCTGGGTCATTGCTGAAATGTCTTGCACACACAAACACACAGACACACAGACACAGAGATATAGCCACAGACACACACACACACACACACACACACACAAACACACACACACACCCTTAAGATTCTCCCACAACTCTCCTCCATTTGAACCATCCCAGACCATGACTAAAAGGGGAAGAATCTCCCATATTTGCTTTGGTAGCTCATGGGAGGCCAATGACAAATTTCAAAAGAAAGTTCAGGTGGAGGTTCCTTAAGACCAAGGTATCCCTACTGATAAGTAGCCCTCTTTCTACCCACTCTAACCAAAAGGGGAGGAAAACACTTACTTTTAGATAAAAGAATCTGAAAAGAATAAGACACTCCCAATGGCCCCCATTCATTCAGGCCAGGTGAATTATTAGGGTAGCCCAGCCAAAGAACCCCCCAGGGTACCCTCCAGAACACAGGCACAGCCAAGTGTCCCAACTTCATCTCACCTCTTTGGCTGCCATCCCTGACAGGTAGGGAGGTGTCTGAGAAACCTGAGTGAGTGATCACAAGAATCTCTTGCCAACTGGGTTGATTAGAGGGAGATCGTGAGTGAGGGACTGATGAACTCAGGCAGCAGCCTGAGCAGAGCTGTGTTGCCTCAAGCCTGTTGCCTGCAGGAATCCCACCATTCCAATGTTAGCTTCACCATAAAAAGTCCAGAAGTGGAGGGTCCCTGATGACACAATGGACTGCACCAATGGAAGTGTCCAGTAGGGGGTTGGGGCAGCCCACTGAGCGAAGATTCTAGGAAGGAGGTTGCTCTTAAAGGGGCAAGGCTCACCTAGAAGGAGAAAGGGGATGGAAAGGACTGAAGCAGAAGAGGATTTTCAGGCAAATGGACGTGTTTGGGAAGCAATAGACAAAAAAATGTGGCGAAAGGTTCAAGTCCTTGTCCTGGGGAGATCAAAAGAAGACAACCATACACACATGCATGCATACACACACACACACACACACACACACACACACACACACACAGGTCATGACCAGGACAAGGTAAGTGGAAAGATCAGTAAGGGGTTGTGGTAGTATTTCTTCACTTAGGGATTCCTGGGAAGTGTGAAAACATGATCTTGATACTGTCAGTCCTCCCAGAATTTTTGGGGGACCTGTGTTTGTTTTATAGCATTTGGGCCAGGCCAAAGCCTCCTGTAACCCTCTCTCCATTCTCAGAGTTTGCCCTTTGGTACAGTACCAGAAGGATCAAGGGACAGGAGTTGAGAAGAGAATTGCTTTATACAGAAGCAAATGCCTAAAATCCAGGCCTGCTTCCTGGGTTAGGCACTAGAGCAGGGATAGGAAACCTGTGGCCTTCTAGGTCCTCATGTGTGGCCCTTTGAATCCAAGTTCTAGAGAACCAATCCTTTCATGAAAGGCATTTGTTCTGTGAAGTTTGGATTCAGTCAGAGGGCTGCACTTGAGGACCTGGAGGGTCCCATAGTGCCTCAAGCCTCAGGCTCCCCATCCCTCCTCCTCCCCTTCCCCTGCCCTGTCCCTTCTCCTTCCTTCAAAAGGAGAGACTGGGGTTTTTGGAACAGCTAAGATCAATCTCTGTTTCCTAGCTGAATTATTCACTATAAGGGAACCTTTAGTTTAATAGGTGGTCTTATGAATGGGAGGAACCTGGGCAGAACCAGGTAGAGAGTGAGGCTGAGCATGGTGAGGTGGGTAAAGAAGGGGCATCCTCTGAGCCCCTTGGTGCATGAGAACCGGGGCCCTGTAGTATTTGAAGATATTTTCGTGTTCATTGGCGTGCCATGTTGTGTTTGAGGACAAAGGTAATAGTGATGTTTGCCTACCACACTGGCTATTGTTTTGCGTGTAATGCGTAGCAAAAGAATGGGTCTGGGGCCAACTGAGATAATCAGATATTCCCTGGCACAATGATTCTAACAAATGAACTTTACACTTCTTGGCGTCTTGAGGGAAGGTCCTCACGACTGCCCTTTGTCAGTCAAATTATCCTAGACTCATTGATTTAGAGCTCAGAGGGTCTTTAAAGGTCATTCAGCATAACCTTATGTTACACATAATTTTGTTGAGGCATTTCCAGTTGTGTCTGACCCTTTGTGATCCTATTTGGGATTTTCTCAGTGGAGAACACAGTGTATGGGGCGTCAGAGAGGAGTAAGACTTCTGGTGGTGGAGCTGCCTTCTACCTGCCACCCAATCAACTCTCCCCACGGAATCCAAGAAGCAGCAGCATGTGCAGAAGCCACACCCTGGTAAAAGCACAAATGACAGGTCTCAAGCTGGTCAGTGAGTCAGGGGTCATGTCTTTCCCAATCAAGTGAAGAGTTCCCTAGCAGAATGGGCAGATGGGAACAATGTATTTCAGTGGCCATGAAATCAGCTGTGGAGTGCTTAGAAGTTTGATCTGACAAGGAAGATGCCAAGCTCATCCACTGCACCTCGGGCTATTGCCTTTATCTTTGCTCCTGCCCTGAATGCCACAGATGACTTTAGAAGAGGCTGGTAAATGCCTCCCTTAAATCCAATTCATCCACAAGTCAGTAGACCATGATGTCACTGGACCCCTTCCAAAATGGAGAAACAGCACTTTGCAGATGGGGAAAAATGAGGCCCAGACACAAAGCAACTTTCCTATGGTCACACAGAGGCTCACAGATTTGGAGCTGCAAGGGACCTTAGAGGTCACCAAGTCTTAAGTTCACTTCTGGCTCAAAATCCACAATCCTGAGTGACAGAGGTGAGTGAACACCACTGACTGCCTTCAGACCCAAATAAGACAGCCAAATACATTGTTGACATGGTAAGTGTTTATTGGGGTAAAAAGCATCAGACACTACCCATTAAGGCAGAAACCCTTGTAGCTAACTTGCTGTGTTCAAGGAGAGTGTCAAAGTGGAGTTAATGGCTTCCAGGACATCGACTTCTCCAGGTGGGAGCTCTGAGATCTGGACATTCTTTATTTCTGGTCTTTCCAAAACTACAGGGGCTCCCCTTTGCCCCTTAAAAAGGTTCGTGGGATCCAATGCAGGAGGTGGCAAAAAATAGATGACCATGAGGGTGGATTGTCAAAGGATGTGGATTGGCTCTCTGAGAGACAACTACAGGACGATTCCGTTCTGTGGTCTCCAAAATCAGGTAGGAGCATCCACTGCAAATAGGAGAAAGGACGGTGAGGGTCCGCTGGAGATAGGTAAGCACCAAGAAAAAGCTGTAACTGAATGAGGGAAGCCACAAAGTACTCATTTGTAGCCCAAGCAGACTGTTCTGATAGAGGACTGTCTGCTCCAGCTTGGCCTCCCCTCACAGCTCTCCAAGGACATTGCCCAAAATAAGAATGTTATGCCCTACTTCCCCCTTCATTCTTGTATGATCCCTCATGCAGGCTGTAAGCCTTCTAAGTGCTCTTGATCCTTAATAGACTCCATGTCTTCCAAGTACTCAATTCACTATACGTGCCACATACAAGTTAGCTCCCCAAATCCCATGAGTGGTCCACAGTCTCTATGTGGCTTACACACTCTAGGTAGCCCAGGTGACACCAATGCTGCACAAGTTCCACATGCATGAAGCAGAAATCTTAAAGCCAAATGAATCCTACAAACGAGCCCCATACCCTATATAGATCCACACCCATGTATGTGCCCAAAATTCTAGGTGCCCTATACCACAGAAAATCCTTACACTTGATGTGTCCTACAACTTCTGGATACCCCATGTCACACAAGAACCCTCCACCCTATGTATGTCCCACATCCTCTAGGTGTCCCATGCCACACAGGTATCCTACACTCTATGTGTGCCCTGTACCCTCCAGGTGCTCAGTGCCAAACAATAATTCCAGAGTTTGTGTGCCCCAAATCCTGAAATACGATGCATCACAAGAGTCCTACACTCTATGTGTACCTTATACCCTCCAGCTGCCCCATGGCACATAATAAGCATACATCTTATGTGAACCTCTCCTTCCCTAGGTGCCACATGCTACACACGAAACCTAAATCCTGTGTGTGCCTTTTCCCATTCAGGTGCCCCTTGCAACACAATAATGCTACATCTTATGTGTAACCCACATCCTCAGGATACCTCATGCCACACAGTAACCTTATACTCTATGTGTACCCTGTATCCTCCAGGTGCCCCATTCTCCAGAAGAATCCGTCACCCTGTGTTTGACCTAAAATCTCCAGGTGACCTATGCCACACCATAATGCTACACCTCCTGTGTGCCCCAATACAGACAATAATCCTCCAACCTATGTGTGCCCTACACACTCCAGGTCTCCCATGCCACACAATTACCATACACTCTAAATGTGCCCTATACCCTCCACATGCCCCATGCCATACAATCACCCTACACCTTATGTGTGCCCTATATCCTTCATCTGCCCCATGCAACACAGGTATTCTGCACTCTAGGTGTGGCCTACATCGTTCAGGTGCCCCATGCCACATGGTAATGCTCCACATCCTTGAAATGCCCCATGCTGTACAAGAGTCATAAATCATATGTGTGTCCTTTACCCTACTGATGCCCCATTCCACACAATAATGTCACACCTGATGGGTGCCCTATACTCTCCAGGTGCCTCATGCCACACAAATATCCCAAATCCTACATACTTTGACTACTCCATGTACCTTTCACCACAATGTTGCCCTGCACTCTCTATGTGCCTTATATGTTCTGTGTAATTCTTGCCCTGGTAAGGTCCCCCTTCCCCAGTCACTATGTTTCCTCTGACCTCCAGGTACCACATCCCACAGAAGTTGCCCTCATTCGGTATGTGTCCTACACAGTGTAAATGAGGCCTGTCACACGAAAGCCCCATACACAGTATGTTGTCCAAGGAGCACATGTACTTCGTATGCTAAGTGGGTCCCACATTCTCCAGGCTACTCATGAGAATAAATACCCCATGCCTCATATGTATCCAGCAACCTCCAAGTGTCCCATGTCACACATGGGCTCCACACCCTGTACTTATCTCCTGTCATACAAGGGCTCCATACTTTATGTGTATATATGTATCCATGTACGTTTATGTGTGTGTATATGTGTATGTTTGTTGATTATGTGTGTCTATGTAGGTATATTGTATACTCATATATAGGTGTGCATGTATGAGCGTATGTGTATATATATGTGTGTACATATGTGTATTTTTGGATGTATATAAGCATGTGCATATTTATGTACAACATGTATGTGTGCATATGCATTTGTTTGTGTACATACATACATATATCTCCCACGCCCCGTATATATATTCCCCCAAACTCCAAGTATCCTAGGTTATATATGTGCCCCTCTCCCTCCCAGTAGCCTATACCACTCAAGTGCCACACTTGTCCCCTTACCCTCCAATTGTCCCATGACACACAAGTTTCCCAGACCTATATGTGCTCCATGCCCCACATGGACAACATCCTATATACGCCTCACTCTCTTTGTGTGCCCCATTCCACACAAATGGCTCACATTATCCAAGGGCAAGGAGTTCTACCAGGTCTTTGCTTTACCCTTTGCATTGAGTTTGCTGACCTCTATTTCATGTGGCTTTTCGATTTCTATTTTGTTTCTGCAGATTTGCTCATTTGAAGACTTTGGATGGCACCAGCTCATATTGCTGCAGGTTCCTTGCTCGATGTTCAAACCCATTTCTTGAATTTCAAGTTCAAGCATATGTTCTAGTTTTTCTAGGAAATTTTCCTCTGTTGTGGCCAGCTCAGATGGTTTGATGTCTTTCAGTGGCATGTCTAGCTCACGTTCACTTACGGTGCTTCTATTGTGTAGAGGTGGAAGTGGACTTTTTATGATGATACCTTGGCCTGATGTTTCTTTGTTCTGAACATACCTGCCACTGTCAGTTGTTCTGTATGTTTCCTCATTATTGATGGATATCTGTTGTACGGGGATGTCAGAGGAGTCCTCACAGGATTGAAAAGGAGGGACATAACCAAGAGATGCACTCAATTCCCTAGGACTTGAGTTATCACACAAGGATCTGCCATATAGGTCTTCTGAACCTTTCCAGGTGGGATATTCAGAAGCTGCTGAGCTCAATAGGAACAAGAAAAACTGAAGAGATGTCTTTCTTTCCTCAGAGCTCAAGACTTTGATGATTCCCTGGAAGAAAGATGAAATGAGGTCAGAATTCTTCCTTGATTGTCTTTGGATCTACTGCATTCAGCTTCCAGAAAACTCACAGAGCAGAGGGCATTTTTGGGCCCAGTCATCACTGGGTGCTCACTGGGTACTTGGCACTACTTAAGTTTGGGTAGAACTTTTTTTCAGGACTCATCTTTTTAACCCTTGAGTAACTCAACCTCTATGGGTCTCAGTTTCCTCAACTGTCAAATGAGAGCATTAGTCCCAGTCCCTTCTAAGGTCCCTTCCAGCTGTATGTCAGGGAGTAACCAAGCATTTATTACACACCTACGCTGGACCTGGCCTTAGAGATACAAAGTTCAAAGAATTAAATAATTCCTACTTTGAAAGAGTTTCCTTTCCAATAAGCAGCGAACAATATGTCTAAGAATACACAGCATCAACAACAGTCAGCAAATGTGAACGTATTACGTCATTATAGGCAGTGAAATCCAAGGCAGTTTAGGAGGAAGGGCAGTGGCGCTTGGGGGCATTGAGAAAATCTTCTTGCAGAAGGTGATTCCTGAGCTGTCTCTTAAAGGAGGAGACTGTTTGAGGAAGATGGAAGGAGGGGCCTTTTAGATAATGAATAGAGAGTCCTGTATGAAGAACACTGGGAAGACCACTTTATTATTACAGAGTGAGGGAGGGGGACCGAGGTCCAGTGAGGCTGCAAAGATAACTTTGGGCCAGGTTGTGTGGGTTTCATAGGCTAAGTAGAGGATGCCATATTTTATCCAAGGGCTAACAAGTAGCCAGAGGAGTTGTTTGTTAGAGTGACTGGGTCATGTAGGAAAAGCACTTTG
Organism: Notamacropus eugenii; assembly: GCF_028372415.1. Taxonomy (NCBI): domain Eukaryota; kingdom Metazoa; phylum Chordata; class Mammalia; order Diprotodontia; family Macropodidae; genus Notamacropus; species Notamacropus eugenii. Next base: position 31,452,346 of record NC_092879.1, on the reverse strand, counting down.
ACAAGAGTATGAAGAATGGACTAGAGAGGGAAGAGACTTGAAGCAAGGAGATCAGTTAGAAAGCTGCTTCAGGTGACAAGTGCCTAACCCAGGCCTGAGGAACGTGTGGGCTCGAGGACACATGTGGCCATCTAGGTCCTCAAGTGAGGTCCTGTGAGAGAATCCAAACTTTGTAGAAGAAATCTCCTTAAAATAATTGATGACAAATAAATATTTAAAAATTAAAATTAAAAATTTACAGAGTAAATATTTAAAATAAATTAAGAAATAATATTGACTAATTGAGATGTTCATATTCATTCAATAATTCCACTACTAAAATTAATTGATTTACATAGATTTAATCAGGAATTAAAATTATTTATTTGTGTTAACTTAACAATTAAATAACAATCATTTATTCATATTATAAATATAGGAAGAATATCTAAAGATATAAATAAAATATGTAATTTTATAGCATATAGATAATGTATGAATATGAAGTAAAATCATACAGAATTAGAAAATCAAAACGTGTTAACTAATTAAAATATTTACATAAACATTAAAATTAATTTTAAAATTAAATAAAAAAATAATTAAATGTAATAAAATGAATTCTGTAACACTTGGGCTCAGTCCAAAGGCCTCCCCCGGGGACCTCCAAGGCCCCATGCAGCTGTCTAGATGAACTGCAGCCCTTGAAGACGTTGAAATTTCACATAAAACGTATTGTTAAAAAAATAATTAGTAATAAAAAAGCATTTAATTATTAATGATAAAATTTAAATATGAAACACTTAAAATTAGATAAGTAAAATGAAATAATAATACCAATTAATTTGTAAGTTAATATTAAATAATTAAATGAATAACATTAATGTATTTTCACTGGTTGACAAATAAATGCAAATTATTTTTAGGTTGATTTAATACTTATTCTCAATTATATATTAATCTTATAAATGCACGTGAATATATGTATAAAAATATATGAATTATATATAAATAATACGAATATGTAATTATAAAAATTATTTAATCAATATTTTTATTAATTACTTAAAACATCTATATTAATTTAATAGCTAATTTTAAAATGAAATTCATGAAATAATGATGAATAATAAAATAAGTACTTTAAAACTTGGATTCAGTGACAGGACCCCACCCAGGGACCTAGAAGGCCACAATGGCCTCCAGGCCCTAAGTTCTCCACCCCTGGACTAGGGGAAAGGAGGAAATCATGGGGGAGGTGAGGAGGTGATGGCAGGGAATGCGAAATGAGGGAAAAAGAGAAGGAGGCTCATCTCCACTGGCCTTGATTGTCTCACCCAAGAGAGAGAGGGTGTCTTCTGCTGAGGGAGAGAGAATGGGGGGAGGCCTGTGAGGCTTGGGAATCTTGGGAGGGGAAGAGAAGGTTCACAATAGCTGATTTTACCTGACCCCTGGAGCCCAGAAAGCTTCCCTCAGGGCCTGTCTCCCTTCCTTTATAATAATACCTGTTCCCTTTCCAGTGAATCCTTCTCTGCTGTTTCATGAAAGCCTTCGTCCCTTGATAGATTCTCTTCCCATGGTTCAGAAGGATGGAAAAGTGATATTGGATCTTCTCTTTGTTCTTTCACCTCCTTTATCTAAAGTGGGGTTGGGGGAAGGGGGAGAAAATTAGAGTGGAGTTAAAGAGCAAGAGAAACCAGGTCAGGAATTAACTGGCACCTTCTTATGGTTATGGGGCCTTGTGGAAATGACCTTCACACACACACACACACACACACACACACACACTCATACACACACACATACACACACACACACACATACACATTATGACCAGTAAAAGGTAAGTGGAAAGATCAGTAAGAAAGTTAAACCAGAATTCAGAGAAGTGATAATGTCCAGAAGGTGCCTCTCCTCACTTCTCTGCAGAGGAGGATCATGGGTAAGTGACACAATTCTACCGAATTCTTGTTAAAATGGTGTTAGAACAGATGGATCTCTATGGTAGGGAGAGGGATTGGGAAATAGAGGTAACAGATAACAATCTTGGTTTGTTGTGTTTTGTATTGTTTATAAAAAGTCTATACTACATGACCAACTGAGGAGAGGGAAGCACGTGAGTGCAGAGAGACCTCCTCACATAAATATGTTAATTCAATCATTTAAAGCTCAAAATTAATTTATTTACATGGGTTTATTAATGAAATAAATTATGTATTTATTTTTATTATTAATCAAAATTATATATTACTTGTCAAAATATATAAAATTATATATGAAATATAAGTAAATATAAATCAATAAAAATATACAAAATAAATATATATTATACATAATATTAAATAGTGTATAATATATGTAATATTTACTTATAAATACCTAATTTAATGTAATAAATTTAATTTATTATAAAATACTAAAATATTATCCAATTTATTATATCTAATACCTAATAGAAATATATTTAATAATATAATGAAAAGTATATTGATTAATTAAAATATTTATATTAATTTCATAATTAATTTTACAATTATATTAATGACATTATAATGAGCAATAAAATAAATGAGGTAAAACTTGGACTCAGTCAAAAGTCCCCATCCAAGGACCTAGACTTCCACATGGCCTCCAAGGCACAGGTTCCCCACCCTGGACTGGGAGACAGGAGGCAAGCATGGTGGAGGTAGAGAAGTGAATTCAGGGAATGTGAACTGAAGGAAAAAAGAGAAGAAAACTCATCTCTACTGGCCTCGTTATCTCAGCCAAGTCAGAAAGGTTGTCCTCAGCTGAGGGAGAGGGAAGAGGAGGAGGCCTGGGAGGCTTGGGAGTCTTGGGAGGGGAAGGGAAGGTTCACAATAGCTTCCATGGAGAGAGAGATCTCTGATTTTACCTGAACCCTGGAGCCCCGAAATCTTCCCTCAGGGCCTGTCTCACTTCCTTTATAATAATACCTGTTCCCTTTCCAGTGAATCCTTCTTTGTTGTTACATGAAAGCCTTCATCCCTTAATGGATTTTCTTCTGGTGGTTCAGAACGATGGAAAAGTGATACTGGATCTTTTCTTTGTACTTTCCCCTCTTTTATCTAAAGTGGGGTTGGGGGAAGGGGGAGAAAAGTAGAGTGGGCTTAAAGAGCAAGAAAAATCAGGTCAGGAAATAACTGGCACCTCCTTAGTGTTATGGGCCCTTAAATGGCCTTCACACATGCACACACACACACATACACACACACACACACGTCATGACAAGGACAAGGTAAGTGGAATGATCAGTAAGGTTTTGTGGTAGTATTTCTTCACTTAGAGATTCCTGGGAAGTGTGACAAAATGATCTTGATACTGTCAGTCCTCCCAGAATTTTTGGGTGACTTGTGTTTATTTTATAGCATTTAGGCCAGGCCAAAGCCTCCTCTAACCCTCCCTCCATTCTCAGAGTTTGCCCTTTGGTACAGGACCAGAAGGATAAAGGGACAGGGGTTGAGAATAGACTTGCTTTACACAGAAGCAAATGCCCACAATCCAGGCCTGCTCCCTGGGTTAGGCACTAGAGCAGGGGTAGGAAACCTGTGGCCTTCTAGGTCCTCAAGTGTGGCCCTTTGGATCCAAGTTCTAGAGAACCAATCCTTTCATGAAAGTCATTTCTTCTGTGAAGTTTCGATTCAGTCAGAGGGCTGCACTTGAGGACCTGCAAGGTCACATATGGCCTGAAGCCTGCAGGTTTCCCACCCCTATCCCTCCTCTTCCCCTCCTCTACCCCTTCTTCTTCCTTCCACAGGAAAGGCTGAGGTTTTTTGAACGGCTAAGATCAATCTCTGTTTCCTAACTGAATTATTCACTATAAGGGAACCTTTAGTTTAATAGGTGATCTTATTAATGGGAGGAGCCTGGGCAGAACCAGGTAGAGAGTGAGGCTGAGTATGGTGAGGTGGATAAAGAAGGGGCATCCTCTGAGCCCCTTGGTGCATGAGAAACGGGGACCTGTGGTATTTGAAGATTTTTTCGTGTTTATTGGCGTGCCATGTTGTGTTTGTGGACAAAGGTAATAGTGATGCTTGCCTACTACATTGGCTATTGTTTTCTGTGTAATGTGTTGAGGCATTTCCAGTTGTGTCTGACTCTTTATGGTCTCATTTGGGATTTTCTCAGTGGAGAACACAGTGTATGGGGTGTCAGAGGACTAAGACTTCTGGTGGGGGGGGGGCTGCCTTCTACCTGCCACCCAATCAACTCTCCCTAGGGACTCCAAGAAGCTATAGCATGTGCAGAAGCCACACGCTGGTAAAATCACAACTTACAAGGCTTAAAGTGGTCAGTGAGTTAGGGTCCATGTCTACCCTAAGCAAGTGAAGACTTCCGTAGCAGATTGAGCAGATGGGAACAATGTATTCCAGTGGCCATGAAGGCAGCAGAAGCACACTCTCTGGAGTACTTAGAACTTTGATCTGACATGGATGATGCCAAGTTCGTCCACTGCACCCCAGGCTATTGCCTTTATCTTTACTCCTGCCCTGGATGCTGTAGATGACTTTGGAAGAGGCTGGTAACTGCCTCCCTTAAAGCCAATTCATATGCAAGGCAGTAGATCACACCATGATGTCACTAGAACCCTTCCAAAATGGGGAAACACCACTTTGGTGATGGGGAAGAATAAGGCCGGGACACAAAGCAACTTCCCTATGGTCACATAGAGGCTCACAGATTTGGAGCTGGAAGGGACCTTAGAGGTCACCAAGTCTTAAGGTCACTTCTGGCTCAAAATCCATAGTCCTGAGTGTCAGAGGTGAGTGAACACCACTGACTGTCTTCAGACCCAAACAGGACAGCCAAATACATTGTTAACGTGGTAAGGGTTTATTGGGGTCAAAACCATCAGGAACTCCCCATTGAGGCAGAAGCCCTTGTAGCTGACTTGCTGTGTTTTTAAGGAGAGTGTCAAACTTAAGTGAATGGCATCCAGGACAAGCACTGCTCCAGGTGGGAGCCCTGAGATCTGGGCATTCTATATTTCTGGTCTTCCCAAAACTACAGGTGCTCTCCTTTGCCCCTTGAAAAGGTTGGTTGGATCCATTGCAGGAGGTGGTGAAAACTAGATAACCCTGAGGGTGGACTGCCAAAAGATGTGGTTTGGCTCTCTGAGGGATAATTACAGGAAGGTTCCCTTCTGGGGTTTCCAAAATCAGGTAGAAGCATCAACTGCAAATAGGAAAAAGGAAGGTGAGGGTCCACTGGAGATGGGAAAGCATGAAGAGAAAGCTGTAACTGAATGAGGGAAGCCACCAAGTACTCATTTCCAGCCCAAGCAGACTGTTCTGCTGGGGGACTGTCTGCTCCAGCTTGGCCTCCCCTCACAGCTCTGCAAGGACATTCCCCAAATAAGAACGCTATGCCCTACTTCCCCCTTCATTCTTGTATGATCCCTCATGCAGTCTGTAAGCCTTCCAAGTGTTCTAGATCCTCAACAGACTCCATGTCCTCCAAGTACTAAATTCACTACACGAGCCCCATACAAGTTAGCCCTTGTAAGCCACTCTATATGTGGCTTACATGCTCCAGGTAGCCCAGGTGACACCAATACTGCACAAGTTCCACTTGCATGAAACCCAAATCTTAAAGCCAAATGACTCCTATGAAAGAAACCCACACCCTATACGCATCCATACCCATATATGTGCCCAAAACTCTAGGTGCCCTATACCACAGGAAAACCTTGCACCGGCTGTTTTTTACATCTTCTGGATGTCCCATGTTACACAAGAACCCTCCACCCTATGTAGGTCCCGCATCCTCTAGGTGTCCTGTGCCACACAGGTGTCCTACATTCTATGTGTGCCCTATACCCTCCAGGTGCTCAGTGCCACACAATAATGTGCAGTTTGTGTGCCGCAAATCCTGTAATACCACGCATCATGAGTCCTACACTCTATGTGTACCTTATACTCTTCAGCTGCCCCATGGCACATAAAAACCATACACCTTATGTGAACCTCTCCTTACCTAGGTGCCACATGCCACACAGGAATCCTAAATCCTGTGTGTGCCCTTTCCCATTCAGGTGCCCCTTTCCACACAATAATGCTACATCTTATGTGTGTCCCACATCCTCAAGATACCTCATGCCACACAATAACCTTATACTCTATGTGTACCCTGTATCCTCCAGGTGCCCCATTATCCACAAGAATCCTTCACTCTGTGTTTGTCCTAAAATCTCCAGGTGGCCTATGCCACACAATAATGCTACACCTCCTATGTGTCCCAATATAAACAAGAATCCTCCAATCTATGTGTGCCCTATACCGTCCAGGTCTCCCATGTCACACAATTACCTTACACTCTAAGTGTGCCCTATACCCTCCACATGCCCCATGCCACACAATCACCCTACACCTTATGAGTACCCTATATCCTTCATCTGCCCCATGCCACACAGGTATTCTTCACTCTAGGTGTGACCTATATCCTTCAGGTGCCCTATGCCACACAGTAATGCTCCACATCCTTGAAATGCCCCATGCTGTACAAGAATCATAAATCCTATGTGTGTAATTAACCCTACAGATGCCCCATGCCGTACAATAATGTGACACCTGATGTGTGTCCTATGCTCTCCAGGTGCCCTATGCCACAGAAATATCCCAAATCCTACATACTGTGACTATACTAGGTGCCTTTCACCACAATGTTGCCCTGCACTCTCTATGTGCCCTATATGTTCTGTGTAATTCCTGCCCTGGTAAGGGCCCCCTCCCCCAGTCACTGTGTTTCCTCTGACCTCCAGGTACCTCATGCCACAGAAGTTGCCCTCATTCTACATGTGTCCCACACACTGTAAATGTGTCCTGTCACATGAAAGCCCCATACCCTGTATGTTCTCCAAGGAACACATTTATTTCATATGCTAAGTAGGTCCCACAACCTCCAGGCTACTCTTGAGCATAAATGCCCCATGCCTCATATGTACCCAACAACCTCCAAGTGTCCATGTCACACATGGGCCCCACACTTTGTACTTATCTCCTGTCATGCAAGGGCTCCATACTTTATGTGTATATATGTATCCATGTATATTTATGTGTGTGTATGTGTATGTTTGTACATGTATTGGCATGCATATACGTTTATGTGCACATGTTTATGTGTATATGTATGTATATTGTATATGTCTATATAGATGTGCATATATGAGTGTATGTGTGTATATGTATGTGTGCATATGTGTATTTGTTTTTTGTATATAAGTACATGCATATTTATATACAACATGTATGTGTGTATATGCATTTGTTTGTGTACATACATACATATATCTCCCACGCCCTACATATATATTCCCCCAACCTCCAAAAAGCCTAGGTTACATATGTGTCCCACTCTCTCCAAGTAGCCCATACCACTCAAGTGCCACACATGTCCCACACCCTTCCTTTTCCCCTTACCCTCCAATTGTCCCATGACACACAAGTTTCCCAGACCTCTATGTGCTCCTTGCCCCACATGGACAACATCCTATATATGCCTCACCCCCTCTGTGTGCCCCATTCCACACAAATGGCTCACACTCTCCAAGGGCAATGAGTTCTACCAGGTCTTTGCTTTACCCTTTGCATTTAACTTGCTGACCTCTATTTCATGTGGCTTTTCTAGTTCTATTTTGTTTCTCCACAATTGCTCCTTTGAAGACTTTGGATGGGGCCATATCATATTGCTGCAGGTTTCTTGCTGGATGTTCAAACCCATTTCTTGAATTTCAAGTTCAAGCATATGTTCTAGTTTTTCTAGGAAATTTTCCTCTGTTGTGGCCAGCTCAGATGGTTTGATGTCTTTCAGTGGCATGTCTAGCTCACGTTCACTTACGGTGCTTCCATTGTGTAGAGTTGGAAGTGGACTTTTTATGATGATACCTTGGCCTGATGTTTCTTTGTTCTGAATATACGTGCCACAGCCAGTTGTTCTGGATGTTTCCCCATTATTGATGGGTATCTGTTGTATGGGGATGTCAGAGGACTCCTTACAGGATTGGAAAGGAGGGACATAACCAAGCGATGCACTCAATTCACTAGGACTTGAGTCATCACACAAGGATCTGCCATATAGGTCTTGTAAACCTTTCCAGCTGGGATGTTGAGAAACTGCAGAGCTCAATAGGAACAGGAAAAACTGAAGAGATCTGTTTCTTTCCTCGGAGCTCAAGCCTTTGGTGATTCCCTGGAAGAAAGATGAAATGAGATAAGAATTCTTCATTGATTGTCTTTGGATCTATTACATTCAGCTTCCAGAAAAGTCTCAGAGCAGAGGGCATTGTTGGGCCCAGTCATCACTGTGTGCTCACTCGGTACTTGGCACTACCTAAGTTTGGGCAGAACTTTTTTTCAGGACTCATCTTTTTAACCCTTGAGTAACTCAACCTCTATGGGTCTCAGTTTCCTCAACTGTAAAATGAGAGCATTAGTCCCAATGCCCTCTAAGGTCCCTTCCACCTGTATGTCAGGGAGTCACCAAGGATTTTTTACGCACCTATGCTGGACCTGGCCTTAGAGATGCAAAGTTCAAAGAATTAAATAATCCCTACTTTGAAAGAGTTTCCATTGTAATAAGCAGCGAAGAATATGTCTAAGAATACACAGCATCAACGACAGTCAGCAAATGTAAACGTATTACGTCATTATAGGCAGTTAAATCCAAGGCAGTTTAGGAGGAAGGGCAGTGGCACTTGGGGACAGTGAGAAAATCTTCTTGCAGAAAGTGATGCCTGAGCTGTCTCTTAAAGGAGGAGACTGTATGAGGCAGATGGAAGGAGGGGCCTTTTAGATAATGGATGGAGAGTCCTGTATGAAGAACACTGAGAAGACCAGTTTATGATCATAGAGTGAGGGAGGGGGACTGATGTCCAGTGAGGCTGCAAAGATAACTTTGGGCCAGGTTGTGTAGGTTTTAAAGGCTAAATAGAGGATGCCGTATTTTATCCAAGAGACAACAAGTAGCCAGAGGAGTTGTTTGTTAGAGTGACTGGGTCATGTAGGAAAAGCACTTTGACAAGAGCATGAAAAATGGACTATAGAGGGAAGAGACTTGAAGCAAGGAGATCAGTTAGAAAGCTGCTTCAGGTGACAAGTGCCTAACCCAGGCCTGAGGAACGTGTGGGCTCGAGGACACATGTGGCCATCTAGGTCCTCAAGTGAGGTCCTGTGAGAGAATCCAAACTTTGTAGAAGAAATCTCCTTAAAATAATTGATGACAAATAAATATTTAAAAATTAAAATTAAAAATTTACAGAGTAAATATTTAAAATAAATTAAGAAATAATATTGACTAATTGAGATGTTCATATTCATTCAATAATTCCACTACTAAAATTAATTGATTTACATAGATTTAATCAGGAATTAAAATTATTTATTTGTGTTAACTTAACAATTAAATAACAATCATTTATTCATATTATAAATATAGGAAGAATATCTAAAGATATAAATAAAATATGTAATTTTATAGCATATAGATAATGTATGAAAATGAAGTAAAATCATACAGAATTAGAAAATCAAAACGTGTTAACTAATTAAAATATTTACATAAACATTAAAATTAATTTTAAAATTAAATAAAAAAATAATTAAATGTAATAAAATGAATTCTGTAACACTTGGGCTCAGTCCAAAGGCCTCCCCTGGGGACCTCCAAGGCCCCATGCAGCTGTCTAGATGAACTGCAGCCCTTGAAGACGTTGAAATTTCACATAAAACGTATTGTTAAGAAAATAATTAGTAATAAAAAAGCATTTAATTATTAATGATAAAATTTAAATATGAAACACTTAAAATTAGATAAATAAAATGAAATAATAATACCAATTAATTTGTAAGTTAATATTAAATAATTAAATGAATAAAATTAATGTATTTTCACTGGTTGAAAAATAAATACAAATTATTTTTATGTTGATTTAATACTTATTCTCAATTATATATTAATCTTATAAATGCACATGAATATATGTATAAAAATATATCAATTATATATAAATAATACGAATATGTAATTATAAAAATTATTTAATCAATATTTTTATTAATTACTTAAAACATCTATATTAATTTAATAGCTAATTTTAAAATGAAATTCATGAAATAATGATGAATAATAAAATAAGTACTTTAAAACTTGGATTCAGTGACAGGACCCCACCCAGGGACCTAGAAGGCCACAATGGCCTCCAGGCCCCAAGTTCTCCAACCCTGGACTAGGGGAAAGGAGGAAATCATGGGGGAGGTGAGGAGGTGATGGCAGGGAATGCAAAATGAGGGAAAAAAGAGAAGGAGGCTCATCTCCACTGGCCTTGATTGTCTCACCCAAGAGAGAGAGGGTGTCGTCTGCTGAGGGAGAGAGAATGGGGGGAGGCCTGTGAGGCTTGGGAATCTTGGGAGGGGAAGAGAAGGTTCACAATAGCTGATTTTACCTGACCCCTGGAGCCCAGAAAGCTTCCCTCAGGGCCTGTCTCCCTTCCTTTATAATAATACCTGTTCCCTTTCCAGTGAATCCTTCTTTGCTTTTTCATGAAAGCCTTCATCCCTTAACAGATTTTCTTCCTGTGTTTCAGAAAGATGCAAAGGTGATACTGGATTTTTTCCTTGTGCTTTCACCTCCTTTATCTAAAGTGGGGTTGGGGGAGGGGGGAGGAAATTAGACTGGGCTAAGAACTAACTGGCACCTTCTTAGTGTTATGGAGTTTTGTGGAAATGACCTTCACACACACACACACACACACACACACAGACAGAGACACACACACACACACACACACACACACAGACAGAGACACACACACACACATACACACACACACACATACACACACACACAGACACACACACACACATTATGACTAGTAGAAGGGATGTGGAAAGATCAGTAAGATAGTTAAACCAGAATTCAGAGAAGTGATAATGCCCACAAGGGGCCTCTCCTCACTTCTCTGCAGAGGAGGATCATGGGTACGAGACATAGTTCTACTGAATTCTTGTTAAAACTTTGTTAGAAGAGGTGGCTCTCTATGGCAGGGGGAGGTTTTGGCAGATAGAGGTAATAGACAACAATCTTGGTTTGTTGTGTTTTGCTTTTATTATGTGACCAAATGAGGAGAGGGAAGCAGGTGAGTGCAGAGAGACCTCTTCATACAAATACGGTGGAGCTTGTAGCCCTAAGTATTTTGGGGAAGAAATCACCTGGCTCCCTGTGGAGCGTAAATGTTTCTAATTTGGAGATTTGTTCATTTCATTCCAAAGTGCTTCCTTTGTAAAATGCACTGTACCTTATATTTCATATCTGTATACTTGGAAGCATAGGTTTAGGACAAAAAATAAAATTCAGAACATCTCCTCCTCTCTGTGATGCCTTTCACTTGAAGACAGAGAAGTGAAAATGAAAGGACACAGGCTGGTAATCACAGGACCCTGCTTCCAATCCTGCTTCTGATGCTGACCTGTGGAATCTGGGCCGGGTCCCTTCTCCTTCCCAGCACTCAATTTCCCTCCTGTATAAAATTATGTATTTTATTGTCTATCACTTATAATGATGATAAAATTACAATAAAAATTAATTTATTTACCCTGTCATTTTATGATTAATATTATTTGTTGATCTTAATTTAATAATTATTCAAAATTATATATTAATTATGGAGTAACATATGTTATACATAAATATGAATATACAATAATACACATTGTAAAGAACCATTTTTACGTGTGATATATAGAATATCCAAATGTAGAAGTAAATCATCAAAAGTTTGATCAATTCATCAAATATTTATATTAATTGGAGAAATAATTTTAAAAATTATATTAGCAAAATAATGGTAAATAACATCAAAAGTTGGGTAAAAATTCAACTCACTCAAGAGGTTACAGGCAAAGCCCTAGAAGGCCACATGGCCCTCTATATCCTCAAGTGTGGTCCTCTGGTACAATCGAAACTTCACAGATCTTTTTAATTAAATAATTTATAATAAAATACTTATTTTATACTGATATTGAAATTTTAAATGTTTAGTGTTTAAAATTAATTAATAAAAGAAAAAATCAATATTAATGAACTAATGCATTCATAATAATTGAATAAATTAATGATCAAAATTAATTTATTCACCCTGGTTTAATAATTACTTAAAATTACTTATTTATGTCCATTTTTTAATCAATCAAAATGACATAAGAATTATATAAATATATATCAAGTATATAAAATATAAATCTGTACAATTATATATAAATGTATAATTTGATATAATTATATAGTTATATATGTAGTAGGATTATATAATCATAATTTCTTTTATGTAACTAAAATATTTGTGTGAATTTGATTATTCTTTTTCCAATTAAATGAATGAAATGATAATGAGGCATAAAATAAAGTGGGTCAAACTACTCCTCATTCCAGACGTCCCCCCCAAGGACCTAGGAGGCCACATGGCCCTCTTTGTCCCCAAGTGCCAAGGTGACATTGGATCTCCTTTTTGCTCTTTCACCTCCTTTATCTAAAGTGAAGTTGGAGGAAGGAGGGAGAAAATAAGAGTGGGCTTAAAGAGCAAGAAAAATCAGGCCAGGGATTAACTGGCACCCTCTTAATGTTCTGGGGCCTTGCCGAAATGTCCTGCACACACAGACACATATCACATACATCCTTAAGATTCTCGCAGAACTCCCCACCTTTTGACCCATCCCAGAGAAGAAGAAAAAGGAGAAGAACCTCCCATGTTTGCTTTGTTAGCTCAGGGGAGGCCAATGGGAGATTTTCAAAAGAAAATCCAGTTCGAAGTTCCTGAAGACCATGGTATCCCTACTGATTAGTAGCCCTCTTTCTAACCACTCTGACCAAAAGGTGAGGAAAACACTTTTAGATAAAAGAATTCAAAAGAATAAGACACTCCAAATGGCCTCCATTCATTCAGCCTAGCTGAATTATTAGGGTCGTCTAACCAAAGAACCCCACATGGTACACTCCAGAACACAGGCACAGACAAGGGTCCTGACTTCAACTCACCTCTTTGGCTGCCATCACTTTCAGACACGCAGGTGTGTAAGAAACGTGAGAGAGTGATCCCAAGAATCTCTTGCCAATTGGGTTGACTAGAGGGAGATCCTGGCTGAGGGTTTGATGGACTTAGCCAGCAGCCTGAGGAGAGCTGTGTTGCCCAAAGCCTTTTGCCTCCATGAATGCCACCACTGCAGGGTGAGCGTCATCATAAAAGGTCCTGAGGTGGAGGGTCCCTGATGACACAATGGACTGCACCAATGGAAGTGGCCAGTAGGGGGATGGGGCAGCCCACTGAGCCAAGATTCTAGGAAGGAGTTTGCTGTTAAAGGGGCAAGGCTCACCTAGAAGGACAAAGGGGATAGAAAGGGCTGAAGCAGAAGAAGATTTTAAGGGAAATGGACAAGTTTAGGAAGAAATAGTCAAAAGAATGTGGAAAAAAGTTGAAGTCCTTGTCCTGGGGAGACCACCAGAGGAAAACCACACACACACAGACGTACACACACACACACACACACACACACACACACACACACACAGACATCATGACCAGGACAAGGTAAGTGGAAAGATCAGTAAGACAGTTGAAACAGAATTTAGAGAAGCGATAATGTCCAGAAGGTGCCTCTCCTCACTCCTCTGCAGAGGAGGATCATGGGTATGTGACATAGAGTTACTGAATTCTTGTTAAAACTTTGTTGGAAGAGATGGCTCTCTGTGGTCGGGAGAGGGATTGGGAAAAGGGGGTAATGGATAACAATCTTGGTTTGCTGTGTTTTGTTTTGTTTTTAAAAAGCCTATACTAGTTAACCAGCTGAGGAGATAGAAGCAGGTGAGTGCAGAGAGGCCTCTTCCTATCAATATGGTGGAGCTTCTAGCCCTAAGGATTTTTCGAAGAAATCACCTGACTCCCTGTAGAGAGGTAACGCTTTGCATATTCCACTGTGGTGTCCTAATTTGGAGATTTGACCTTTAACATCAAAGTGGTTGTTTTGTAAAATTCATTGAAACTTAGATTTTATATCTGTATACATGGAATCATAGGTTAAGGCCAAGAAACAGAATATGGAAGATCTCCTCCTCTGTCCCCTTCTTTAAAAGGGATGTTTCAAGGCAAAATGGGTTTGGTGGCTTTTACTTGAAGGCAGAGAAATGGAAAGGACAGAGGCCTGTAATCAGAAGAGCAAGCTTCAAATCCTGCTTCTGATGCTCACCTGGGTAATTTGGGGCTAGTCCTTCCCCTCCCTGGGCCTCAGTTTCCCTTCTGTATAAAATGAATGAATTGGACCAGATCATTTCTCTAGAGCTTAGGTCATGTGACCTGGCTGAGTAGAGCAGAAAAGATTTACCATATCTCATGGCTAGCTTTATTAGATTCTAAGTTGGACAGTACCACAAAGTGCCTAAGAATTACCCCAAGTTTTCCTCTGGGGTCTCTCAGTAAACAGACCTCAGAAATCACATTTGAAGTGGCCTGGGGTGGGAGGGAGCAGGAGGAGAGATTTGTTGTTGGCTTGTAATTGCTTTTTGTTTTTGTGGCCAACCTTGACGAGTACAGAATCCATTCCCAACAGGGAGGTGGACCTTGGCTCTGTCAAGTAGAAGAGAAAATAAAAGACAGGCCCCTGGCCCCAGGCATCTTCCAACACTGGACAGCACTGAGACAGAAGCTGGGGAGAGGCCATACTGTTCATCAGTATATTTTTATTTTCCTTCCTTTCTCTTCCTGTCCCCAAATCTAAATGAATTGAAGAAGGGGAGAGAACATTTAGGCCTTAAGAGGAATACACTCTTTGCTCTGTAGTATTTGAATTCCTCCTTCTCCACAACTGGCACCACCATGACATGGGCTGTGGAGGAAGGAAACATGTCAGCCAAAATGTCATCTCTCCCAGACCCCATGGACAGCATTGCTTCCAAGGTCGAGTGTACAGCTGGCAAGAGGCATTACTTCTGATAAGTTGGGAAGAAGGGTCTTGAGGCTGCAGCCCTTTGTGCCTTGGTGTGCTCAGAGACTGAATGGGCTTTTCTCAGGAGATAACATTGCTTTGAACTAGGAAATAATTGACTATGATTAAGACCAGTGGATGGTGGATGGCACAGGGTTCATTAGGCTTTGGAGCCTTTGTGGAATCTGAAGGACTTCATTTGCATTTTCTTGGGTCTTCGTGGGTGCTGGTCAACAGATGCTCCTATGAAAGGGGAGATTTCTGGAAAAGAAGTGTAGAAGGAGCCAGTCTGCAGCGAGTGCCAATGCTGGCGTTTACCTCTAGCAGAAGGTGTAAGCAGAGTCTTTGCTGCTCCAGCTGTAGCTTCCTGGTGCTTTGCTGCTGAGCTGGTAGCCAGCATGGAACCAGAGTGACTGATGTTGGCATTCCTATTCAACCATAAGACTTCAGTGAAGAAACTAAACTTACTTTGAAAGCAGTTTTGGCTTCTTATTTTTGTCTGTGTGTTGTTCAGTCGTTTCTACCTCTTCATGACCCCCTGGACCATAGCATCCCAGTACTGCTCTTGAGGTGTTCTTGGCAAGGATACAGGAGTGCTTTGCCTTCCCATTCCCTCTCTGCTTGTGTGTACCTATGTTCAGTCAGTCCCCAGCCCTGCATTCCCAAAGGCTCTGGCAGGGGAGAGGAAAATCTCTGTCAAGTCTTCCCAAGCCCAAAAGGTCAAGAGGAAGGCCTGGCTTTGAGAATGCTGAGATCTGTCCCCTAAAGACCAACCAAAGTCACCAGGCTGTTCACTAGAAGGATGGCTCACTTTGCTTCTCCTAAGGCATGGAGATGAACTCAATTGCCAACCTGAAAGGATGATCCACACAGAAATCAGATTTTTGAAGTGTGAGTATGTTGTTCTCAAGACACTGGACCCACCATGAGTTTGAAGAGACACTCATTCCCTATTTCTTGGTCCTGGGACAGATGGTGGTAGGGAGACTTTCACTGTCCCTTCACCGTGAG
Source organism: Notamacropus eugenii (assembly GCF_028372415.1). NCBI lineage: Eukaryota > Metazoa > Chordata > Mammalia > Diprotodontia > Macropodidae > Notamacropus > Notamacropus eugenii. The sequence goes on along the minus strand of NC_092879.1, from coordinate 31,436,372 downwards.
TGATGACTGTATGTAGAGAGAACAGAAACTTGATTTTAGGGTCAGCCCATTTGGGAACTTGCAGAATAACATTCTAAATGGAACACCAAAGGTTTGATTGGTTATTGATCCACAAATCAGTCTGATTGTAATATAAAACTGGTGTCTAACATCCAGTAGACTTTCATAAACAATGTTTCTATGCCTCATCTCTTTGTGCACCTGTACCTTGCTCTCCTTAATTGCATAAACATGAAGGTCTTGGTCTATGCAGTACTTTGTTCTTTCCATTTAGAGCTTTCTCTGTGACATTCCTGCCCCTTCCCAGTGATCTGCTTTCCTCCCTTCCTCATATAGAGCCCTCCCCTGTAACAAGTAGTCCAGCAACACAAAGCAGTGCATCAACCCTGTCTGCCTCATTCCACTCCTTCTACAAAAATTCACAAAGCTTGGGGGGAGTGGAGAGATGAGGAGACAGCTTGGAACTCAAAATCTTTTGGAAATGAAGGTTGAAAACTAAAAATTAATTAACTAATTAAAACAGGGAAAAGAAGGATATAGCCAGGTCTGTTATTTGAAGCAGAGTGGTTAAAGTAGATGAGCTTTGAGGAGAGGTCATGGGTCATGATTACTTTATGGAATTATTTCAGTTATCTGACTGAATAAACAGTAAGAAGTTCAGAATGGAGTGTGTTTTGAAAACAGTTGGAGGGAGCAAGAATAAGCCACAGTGATTTTGTTCATGAAGAAAATGAAAGAAATGTAATCACAGTTTTCAAGGGACAAAAATAAAATTCACAAAGCAAAATCAATACAATTATGTATTTTGATGCAGAGGCTGGATAACGGAATTTGGGGCTATGAGAAACTCCCACGTTTAGCAACCTGCCTGTGGGAATGCTACTGGTAAGGGGGTGTGGAACTGACAAGACTTGCCAGTTTGGAGGGAGGGGTTCTTCAGTCCCTTTCAGTGTCTCTCTCAAGCTCTCCAGAGGCCCTTTACTTCCCAATCTTGGCTCTAGGGACGTTGACTTCAAAAAGAGGTGCAGAATAATTCCCAAGCTCTTGGGATTTGTGGTAGTGTATCTTCACTTAGGGATTCCTGGGAAGTGTGAAAAAATGATCCTGGTACTGTCAGTCCTCCCGGAATGTTTGGGCAACCTGCTTTTATTTTATGATAGTTAGGTTAGGGAAAATCTCCTCTAACCCTCCCTCCATCATCAGAGTTTGCTTTTTGGTACACGACCAGAAGGATCAAGGGGCAGAAGTTGAGAATAGAATTGCTTTATATAGAAGCAAATGCCCACTACGCAGGCCTGCTCCCTGGGTTAGCCATTAGATCCGGGGTAGGGAGCCTGTGACCTTCTAGGTCTTTAAGTGTGGCCCTTTGAATCCAAGTTCTGCAGCACAAATACTTTCATGAAAGGTATTTGTTCTGTGAAGTTTGGATTCAGTCAGAGGGCTGAACTTGAGGACCTGGAGGGTCACATAGGGCCTCAAGCCTGCAGGTTCCCCACCCCTACGCCTCCTCTTCCCCTCCTTTCCCCCCTCTCCTTTGCTCAACAGGAAAGTCTCGGGTTTTTGGAACAGCTAAGATCAGTCTCTGTTGCCTAGCTGAATTATTCAATGTAGGGGAAACTTTAGTTTAATAGGTGATCTTATTAATGGGAGGAGCCAGGGCAGAACCAGGTAGAGTGAGGCTGAGTATGGTGAGGTAGATAATGAAGGGGCATCCTCTGAGCCTGGGAGACCTGGATTCAAGTTCCTCCTCTGGTACATGACCTTGGGCAAATCATTTAACCTCTGAGTGCCCCAGGAAACTCATTCTGTAAGTAGCAGAGCCAATGGTAATGCAGTTGGTTGGTTCAGGCTTTCCCCACTAGTATATCCTTGCCCACATGTGACATCACACGTCTGGTCCAAAACAAAATTGCCATGTGGGAAACTGACAGTATGTGGGGGAGAATTCCTTGGAGTTTAAAAAATAAAAACGAGATTGTTGCCTTCTTGTTTGGGTACATGAGAACCTGGGCCCTGTATTATTCAAGGATTGTTTCATGTTCATTGGGGTGCCATGTGCTATTTGAAAACAAGGTAACAGTGGGGTTTGCCTACCAGATTTGCTATTCGTTTGTATGTAATGTGTACCAGAAGTATAGGTCTGGGGCTAGCCGAGACAGTCTGATACTCCTTGGCACCATGATTCTAACAAATTAAATTTCACCTTCTTTGTTTCTTGAAGGAAGGTCCTCACAACTGCCCTTTTGAAATCCTTTGCCAGTCACATTATCATAGACTCATTGATTTGGAGCTTAAAGGGACCTTAAAGGTCATTCAGTATAACCTTATGTTACATATAATTTTGTTGAGTTGTTTCCAGTTGTGTCTGACTCTTTGTGACCCCATTTCGGATTTTCTTGGTAGAGAATGCAGCGAATGGGGTGTCAGGGAGGACTAACACTTCTGGGGGGGGGCTGCCTTCCACCTGCCACCCAATCAACTCTCCCCAGGGACTCCATCAAGCTGTAACATGCACAGAAGCCATACCTTTGTAAAACCACAAGCCACAGGCCTCAGCATGTTCAGTGAATTAGGGGCCATGTCTACTCTAAGCAAGTGAAGACTTCCCTAGCAGAATGGGCAGATGGAAACAATGTATTCCAGTGGCCATGAAGGCAGCTGAAGCACACTCTGTGGAGTGCTTAGAACTTTGATCTGACATCGAAGATGCCAAGGTCATCCACTGCACCCCGGGCTATTGCCTTTATCTTTGCTCCTGCCCTGGATGTCACAGATGACTTTAGAAGAGGCTGGTAACCACCTCCCTTAAATCTAATTCATCCACAAGTCAGTAGATCATCCCATGATGTCACTGGTCCCCTTCCAAAATGGAGAAACAACACTTTGCAGATGGGAAGAAATGAGGCCTAGACCCATTTACTTACCTATGGTCACATACAGGCTCACAGATTTGGAGCTGGAAGGGACCTTAGAGGTCATCAAGTCTTATGGTCACTTCTGGCTCAAAATCCATAATCCTGAGTGACAGAGTTGAGTGAATACCACGGACTGCCTTCAGACCCAAATAGGACAGCCAAATACATTGTTGGCATGGTAAGTGTTTATTTGGGCAAAAACCATCAGGCACTACCCATTAAGGCAGAAGCCCTTGCAGGTAACTTGCTGTGTTCAAGGATAGTGTCAAAATTAATTGAATGACTTCCAGGACAGCCACCTCCATAGTCGGGAGCCCCGAGATCTGGGCACTCTTTGTTTCTGGTCTTCCCCAAACTCCAGGGGCTTCATGTTGGCCCTTGAAAAGGTTTTTCGGATCCATCGGAAGAGTCGATGAAAGCTAGATGGTTGTGAGGGTGGATCATCAAAGAGTATGGATTGACTCTCTGAGGAATTATACCAAGGTTCCCTTCTGGGGTCCATAAAATCAGCTAGGAACCTCAGCTGTAAATGGGAGAAAGGAGAGTGAGGGTTTGGAGATGATGGGAAAGCACAATGAGAAAGCTGTAACTGAATAAGGGAAGCCACAAAGTACTCATTTTCAGCCCATTCACACTGCTCTGCTGGAGGACTGTCTGCTCCAGCTTGGCCTCCCCTCACAGCTCTGCAAGGACATTACCCCAGATAAGAACGTTGTGCCCTACTTCTGCCTTCATTCTCGTACGATCCCTGGTGCAGGCTGTAAGCCTTCCAAGTGCTCTACATCCTCAATAGGCTCCATGTCCTCCAAGCACTACATGCACTACACGTGCCCCATATAAGTTAGCTCCCCAAATCCCATACCTGGTCCACACTCTGTATATGGCTTACAGGCTCCAGGTAGCCCAGGGCACACAAGTGCTCCACAAATTCCATGTGAGCCACACACAAATCTTAAAACCAAGTGACACCTACAAATGGTCTATACATACCCTATATGTATCCCATCTCATATATATGCCCAACACTCTAGGTGCACCATATCACACAAAAACCTTACACTCGACATGTCCTACATCTTCTGGATGCCCCATGTCACCCAAGAACTCTACACCCTATATGTCCCACATCCTCTAGGTGTCCCATACTACACAGGTGTTGTATTATCTATTTGTGCCCTATACCCTCCAGGTTGTCTATGCCACACAAGTGTCCCAAATCTTATGTGCCCTGAGTGCTCCAGGTGCCTTTCACTGCAATGTTGCCCTGCACTCGCTATGTGCCCTATATGCTATGTTCCCTGTGTTCTCCAGGTACTATATGCCGCAGTAGTCCCCCCACATCCTATATGTGTCCCACATACTGCAGATGAGTCCTGTAACAGAAAAGCCCCACTCCTAGTATGTGCCCCAAGCCACATATTTATTTCATATGCTAAGTGGGATCCACAACCTCCAGGTACTCCATGAGAATAAATGTCCCACACCATATATACACTACAACCTCCAAGTGTCCCATATCACACATGTGCCCCACACCCTGTATGTGACTCCTGTCAGACAAGTGCTCCATACTATATATGTATATACATATTAATGTTTGTGTATATGTGTACATATATGTATATATACATGCATGTTTATGTGTGTTTATACGTATACATGCATAGATGTGTATATGTTTATGAGTGTATGTAGGTATATTTGTATATGTATAGATGTTTATACATGTGTGCATGTATATATATGTGTATATATGTGTGTTTGTATGTATATATGTAAAAGTATACATACACACAACATGTATGTGTGTGTATTTGTGTATGCATGTATACATACCTATATACATATATCTCTCATACCCTATATATTCCCACAACCTCCAAGGATCCTAAGTTATATATGTGTCCCACACCCTCCAAGTAGCCAATACTGCACAAGTGCCACACACGTCCCACATCCTTTGTGTTTTCCTTACCCTCTAATTGCCCCATAGCACACAAGTTTTCTAGACCTGTAAGTGTTCCATGCCCCACATGGACAACATCCTATATATGCCTCACACCCTCTGCATGCCATAATCCACACAAGTGGCTCACACTATCCAAGTGCAATGGGTTCTACCAGCTCTTTGTTTTACCCTTCACATTTAACTTGCTGACCTTTATTTGATGTTGCTTTTCTAATTCTATTTTGTTTCTCCAGTACTGGTCTCTTGATGGCTTTTGATGGTGCCATATTGTTTTCCTCCAGATCCCTTGCTGGATGTTAAAACTCATTTCTCGAATTCCAGGTTCAAGTAAATCCTCTAAATTATCTTGGAAGTTTTCCTCCACTGTGGCCAGCTCAGATGGTTTGATGTCTTTCAATGGCATGTCCAGCTCACATTTCCTAACAGTGCTGACATTGTGTGGAGTTGGAAGTATAATTTTTATGATGATACCTTGGCCTGATGTTTCTTTGTTCTGATTATACCTGCCACTGTCAGTTGTTCTGGATGTTTCCTCATTATTGATGGATATCTGTTGTACGGGGATGTCAGAGGAGTCCTCACAGGATTGAAAAGGAGGGAAATAACCAATAGATGCACTCAGTTCACTAGGACTTGAGTCATCACTGAAGGAACTGTCATATTGGTCTTCTGAATCTTCCCAGAAGGGACATTCAGAAGATCCTGAGTTGACTAATGATAAGAAAAATTCAAAAGACTTGGTTCTTTCCTTAAATTTTAAGACTTTGGTGATTCCCTGGAAGAAAGATGAAATGAGGTAAGAATTCCTTCATGTATTGTCTTTGGATCTATTGCATTCACCTTCCAGAAAATTGTCAGAGCAGAAGGCATTCTTGGGCTCAGTCATCACTGTGTGGTCACTGGGTACTCGGCACTACCTAAGTTTGGGCAGAACTTTTTCTCAGGACTCAGTTTTGTAACCCTGAGCAACTCAACCTCTATGGGTCTCAGTTTTCTCAACTGTAAAATGAGGGCATTAGTTCCAGTGATTTCTAAGGTCCCTTCCAACTGTTGTCAGGAAGTCACCAAGGATTTATTATACACCTACGTTGGACCTGGCCCTAGAGATACAAAGTTCAAAGAATTAAATAATCCCTACTTCTGAAGAGTTTCCATTCTAATATGCAGTGAAGAATACTTATAAATATATACAGAATAAATGACAGTCAGTAAATGTAAACATATTACGTAATTATAAGCAATTAAATCCAAGGTGGTTTGGGAGGAAGGGCAGTGGCATTTGGGGGCATTCAGAAAGTCTTCTTGCAGAAGGTGATGCCTGAGCTGTCTCTTAAAGGAGGAGACTGTATGAGGCAGAGGGAAGAAGTGGCCTGTTAGATAATGGATGGAGAGTCCTGTATGAAGAACACTGAGAAGACCAGTTTATGATCATAGAGTGAGGGAGGGGGACTGAGGTCCAGTGAGGCTGCAAAGAGAACTTTGGGCCAGGTTGTGTGGCCGTTTAAGGGTGAACAGAGGATGCAGTGTTTTATCCAACAAGCCACAAGTAGCCACAGGAGTTGATTGTTAGAGTGCAAGGGTCAGATCTGCATGTGAGAAAAGCACTCTGAGAACAGTATGAAAAATGGACTAGAGAGGGGAGAAACTTGAAAAAGGAGACCAATGAGAAGGCTGCTTCAGGTGATAAAGGTCTAATCCGGGAGTGAGGAACCTGTGGGCTCAAGGACACATGTGGCCCTCTAGGTTCTCAAGTTTGGCCCATTGAGAGAATCCAGACTTAACAGAAGAAATCTCCTTCATAAAATAATTAATAAAAAATAAATATTTAAATATTAATATTTAAATTATAAAGACATACTAAAAGAAAAGAAAAAATAATATTACTTAAGATATTGATATTAATTCAATCATTCAATGATTAAAATTAATTTATTGACATGGATTTAATAATTAGTTAAAATGATTAATTAATATTAATTTAATAATAAAAGAAAATAATTTATTAATTATATAAATATATGAAATATATAAAGAGATACAAATTGTATGTATCAATATACAAATTATACATAAATATAAAATACAATTAAATGTAATTATACAATCAAAATTTATATTAACTAATTAAAACATCTATATAAATTTGAAAATTAGTTTTAAAATTAAATAAATGGAATAATAAAAAGCAATAAAATAAATTCTATACAACTTGGACTCAGTCAGAAGGCCACACCCAAGGACCTAGAGGGCCATATGTGGCTGCCTAGATCCCCAAGTGCAGCCCATTAATAGAATCCAAACTTCACAGAAAAAATATTAATAATAAAATAAATATTTAAATATTAATATTCAAATATTAAATATTTAAAATTAAATAAATGCAAAATCAATAACAGTAATTAATCAATGCATTCATGTTTAATTCAATAATTAAATGAATAAAATTAATTTATAGACATTGGTTTAATAATTAATTAAAATTGTTTTAAAATTGATTTATTAATTAATCTAAAGTAAAGATTAATCATATATGCATACAAATATATAATCATAAATACATGAAAATTACATATAAACATATATAAACTATATATAAATTATATAAATGCATAATATAATTATTTGTAATAAAATAATCAAAATATATATTAATTAAAATATTTATATTAATTTGAAAATTACTTTTAAAATTAAATTAATGAAATAATAGTAAATAATAAAATAAATTCTGTAAAACTTCCATCAGTCTAAGAGCCCCATCCAGCAACCTAGAAGGCCATACGTGGTCTCCAGGCCACAGGATCCCCACCCCTGGACTAGGAGAAAGGAGGAGAGCATGGTGGAGGTGGGGAGTTGATGTCAAGGAATGTGAAATGAAGGGGAAAAGAGAAGAAAACTCATCTCTACTGGCCTCGATTTTCTCACCCAAGTCATAGAGGGTGTCCTCAGCTGAGGGAGAGGGAACAGGGGGAGGCCTGGGAGGCCTGGGAGGCTTGGGAGGGGAAGGGAAGCTTCACAACAGCTTCCATGGAGAGAGAGATCTCTGATTTTACCTGACCCCTGGAGCCCCGAAATCTTCCCTCAGGGCCTGTCTCCCTTCCTTTATAATAATACCTGTTCCCTTTCCAGTGAATCCTTCTCTGCTGTTTCATGAAAGCCTTCATCCCTTAACAGATTTTCTTCCTGTGTTTCAGAAATATGCAAAGGTGATACTGGATCTTTTCTTTGTGCTTTCACCTCCTTTATCTAAAGTGGGGTTGGGGGAAGGGGGAGAAAATTAGAGTGGGCTTAAAGAGCAAGAGAAACCAGGTCAGGAATTAACTGGCACCTTCTTATGGTTATGGGGCCTTAAATGACCTTCACACACACCTACACCCCCCCCACACATACATACACACACACCCTTCACACACACACCTACCCACCCCCCCCACACATACACACACACACACAAAGACACACACACACCCTTAAGATTCTCCCACAACTCCCCCCAGTTTGACCCATCCCAGACCATGAGTAAAAGGAGAAGAATCTCCCATATTTGCTCTGGTAACTCAGGGGAGGCCAATGACAGATTTTCAAAAGAAAGTTCAGTTGGAGGTTCCTTAAAACCAAGCTATCCAGAATGATTAGTAGCCCTCTTTCCACCCACTCTGATCAAAATGTGAGGAAAACACTTACTTTTAGGTAAAGCAATCTGAAAACAATAAGACACTCCAAATGGCCCTCATTCATCCAGGCCAGGTGAACTATTAGGGTATCCCAGCCAAAAAACCCCCCAAGGTACCCTCCAGAACATAGGCACAGCCAAGGGTCCCGATTTCCCCTCACTTCTTTGGTTCCCATCACTGACAGATAGGGAGGTGTCTGAGAAACCTGAGTGAGTGATCACAAGAATCTCTTGCCCAATGGGTTGACTAGAGGGACATCCTGAGTTAGGGATGGATGGACTTAGCCAGCAGCCTGAGCAGAGCTGTGTTGCCCAAGGTCTTTTGCCTCCAGGAATCCCACCACTCCAGGGTTAGCTTTATCATGAAAGGTCCTGAGGTGGAGGGTCCCTGATGACACCATGGATTGCACCAATGGAAGTGGCCAGTAGTGGGGACACGCAGCCTACTGAGCCAAGATTCTAGGAAGGAGTTTGCTCTTAAAGGGGCCAAGGCTCACCTAGAAGGACAAAGGAGATAGAAAGAGCTGAAGCAGAAGAGGATTTTAAGGCCAATGGACGAGTTTAGGAAGAAATTGTCAAAAGAATGTGGCAAAAAGTTAAAGGCCTTGGCCTTGGGGGGTCAACAGAGGAAAACCACACACACGCACACACACACACACACACACACACACATACACACACATGCACAGAGTCACTAACACACATCATGACCTGGATTGAGTAAATGATCAGTAAGACAGTTGAACCTCAATTCAGAAAAATAGATAGTGACCAGAAGGTGTCTCTCCTTACTTCTCTGCAGAGGAGGATCATGAGTATGTAACACAATTCTACAGAATTCTTTCAAAAACTTTGTTAGAGGAGATGACTCTCTAAGGAAGGGAGAGTTGGGAAATACAGCTAATAGATAAAAATCTTGGTTTGTTGTGTTTTGGTTTGTTTTTATAAAGCCTCCATCAGGTGAACAGCTGAGACAATGGAAGCAGGTCAGGGCAAATAGGCCTTTTCTTATAAATGTGGTGGAGGCTGGAGTCCAAAGCGTTATGGGGAAGAAATCACCTGGCTCCCTGTGGAGAATAAAAGCTTTGCATATTCCACTGTGGTGTCCTAACTTAGAGATTTGACCTTCTGACACCAAAGTGGTTGTTTTGTAAAATTCATTGAAGCTTAGATTTTATATCTGTATACATGGAATCATAGGTTTAGCTCCCTCCCCCCCCCCAAAAAATACAGAACACCTCTTCCTCCATCCCCATGTTTAAAAGGGATGTTTCAAGGCAAAATGGGTTTGGTTGCTTTTACCTGAAGACAGACAAGTGGAAAGGAAAATACGGAGGCTAGTAATCAGAAGACCAGGCTTCAAGTCCTGCTTCTGATGCTGACATGGGTAATCTTGGGAAGTCCCTTCCCCTTCCTGGGCCTCAGTTTCCCTCCTGTATAAAATGAAGGGCTTGGACTAGCTGGCCTCTGAGTTCCCTTCCAACTCTTATCTAGGAATCTATGTGTGGCCTTGGACAAGTCTCTTACCCTCCCTGGGCCTCAGCTTCCCTATATATAAAATGAATGGTTTGGACCAGATCATTTCTCTAGAGCTTAGGTCTTGTGACTTGGCTGAGCAGAGCAGAAATGATTTACCACATCTCATGGCTAGCCTCATCAGGCTCTAAGCTGGACAGTACCACAACGTGCTCAAGAATTACCCTGACTTTTCCTCTCGAGTCTCTCAGTAAACAGACCTCAGAAATCACATTTTCAGGGAGAGGATTAGGAGGAGAGATTTGTTGTTGGTTTGTTTTATTTTCTGTTTCTGTGGCCAACCTTGACCAGCAGAGAATCCATTCCCAACAGGGAGGTGGACCCCTGGCTCTGAGGAGTCGAAGAGAAAAGGCCCAGGGGAGACACCAGCTGGCATAGCTCCATGCCCTGGTCCTTCTGATGGTACCTTGACTCAAAGCTTCTGGGCTCCACACCGATGCCTCTTTAAATGTTATTTTTTATTGATATCTTTTGTTTTGGCATCACTGTCATTTCTAAATATGTCCTTCCTCCACCTGGACCTTCACCCGCAACCCCACAGCGAGCAACCTTTGGAACAAAGATTTACAAAGAGAAAAAGGAAGTTCAGCAAAACCAAACAACTCATCCATTGGCCCCCACTTTTGCCAAAATGGGGAAGCAGAGCTGTACATTGTGTTAATGATTCTTAATCATGCCAGTGTGACACTCTAGTGTGTCTCTCAACAGGTCTTGGGGAGCATGGGGCATCATAGCAGAGAAAGTGGGAGAACGATTTAACTGACGGGTGGGGAACTTTCAATCTTAACAGCAAATATGACTTGCTAGGTCCTCAAGTTTGGCCCTCTGACTGAATCCAAACTTCACAGAACTAATCTCCTTAATAAAATAATTAATAATAACATAAATACTTAAATATTAATATTGAAATTTGAAATATTTAAAATGAAATAAACTAAAGTAATCAATAGTATTAATTAGTGTATTCATATTATTTTAATAATTGAGTGATTAAAATTAATTTATTTTCCCTGATTTAACAATTAATTAAAATTATTTAATTCTATTAATTTAATTATTAATCAAAATGATATATTAATTATATTAAAAATATATATTATATATAAAAATTACATACAAATATAGAAATTGCATATAAATATACACTTATATATAAATACATAATTTACATATGATTATATAATTAACATTTAAATTAATAATTAAATATTTATATTAATTTGACAATAAATTGAGAATTAAATTAAGAAAAAATAAGTAGTAAAATAAGTTGTGTAAAACTTGGATTCTGTGAAAAGGTCACACCTAAGGACCAGAAGGCCACATGTTGACCTCTAGGTCCAGGTCCTCAAATGCAGCCCTTTGATGGAATCCAAACTTTACATAACAAACCTCCTTAATAAAACAATTAATAATAAAATAAATATTTAAATATTAATATGTGATCATTATTTAAAATTGAATAAATAAAAATAAAATAATCAATAATATTAATTAAATAATATATGAAGATTAAATAAATAACTCAATGCTTAAAATTAACATTTATTCACACAGTTAATAATCAAACAAAATTATTTATATTAATTTGGTAATTAACAAAATTTACGTATTAATTACATAAATATATACACATTAAATAATAAAATATATAAATATATAATTTACATGTGTAAATTTATTATATAAACATGTAATAAAATTTATATAATTATATCAAAATTTAGATCAATCAAATGATTATATTAGTTTCTTAATTATTGTTAGAGTAAATTAAGGAAATTTTAATAAGTAATAAAATAAATTTTGCAAAACTTGGATTCAGTCAAAAGGCCACACCCAAAGATCCAGAGGGACCTCTAGGTCCTCAAGGGCAGTCTTTTGAAGGAATCCAAATTTCACAGAATAAATTTTGTTGATAAAATAATTAATAATGAAATACATATTTAATTGTTAATAGTTAAATTTTCAACCTTAAATTTTTAAATTAAATGTATTCATTAATCGATAACATTAATTAATGCATTCATATTAATGCAATAATTAAATTATTAAATTTATTTAACTATACTGGTTTAATAATTAATGTTTATATTCACTTAATAAATATTCAAAATTATATATAAATATGTGATTATTTAAATATAAGTATATTAATTGTATATATGAATATATAACTCTGATAAATATATAATATAAATATATAATGAAAATTTATAATTACATAATGAAAGTTGGTACCAATGAAAACATTTTTATTATTTTGATAATTAATTTTAAAATTAAATTGATGAAATGATAATGAATAATAAAATGAATCCTGTAAAACTTTGACTCTGTCAAAAGGCTTCACCCAAGGACCAAGAATACCACATGTGGCCCTCTAGATTCTCAAGTACGACACTCTGATTGAATTCAAATTTAACAGCACAAAGATTCTTAATAAAATGATTAAGAATAAAATAAACATTCAAATTTCAATATTTAAATTTTAAATATTTAAAATTAAATAAAATTAAAACTCAGTAATATTAATTAATTTATATCAATCAAGAATTAAATGAATAAAATTAATTTATTTACACTGGTTTAATAATTAATTAAATTTATTTATATAGATTTAATAATCAAAATGACATATTACACAAACATATATAAATTATAGACAAATTATATACATAAGGTATATAATCACATAGTGATTTTATATTATTATCAAAATTTATATTAATTAAAGTTTTCATATTAATTTGATATTTAATTTTAAAATCAGATTAATGTAATTATAATCAACACCAAAATAAAATCTGTAAAACTTGAACTTAAAAGGCCACAGGCAAGGATCTAGAAGACCACATGTGACCCTCTAGGTCCTCAAGTGTGCCCTTTTCACAAAATCCAAACATCGCAGTTCAAAGCTCCTTAATAAAATAATTAATCACAGAATAAATATTTAAATATTCACACTTGAAAAAATTAAAAATTTGAATTTTATTATTTAAATGTTTTATTTAAAATTAAATAAATTAAAATAGAATAATCAATAATATTAATTACTTAATGCATTGATATTACTCCAATAATTGAATAATTAAAATTAGATTATGTACACTGACTTAATTATTAATTAAAATTATTGATTCATATTAATTCAACAATTAATCAAAATTATATTTATTTTATAAATATATTTAAATTTAAAATAAACATATAAATATAAAATACATAAAGTGCATATAAATACATAAATTATATATAAATACATATTTATATGTAAATACATAAAAATTATATGAACATATAAGTGTGTAATCACAATTTATATTAACTCATTAAATATTTATATTAATTTGGTAATTAATTTTAAAATGAAATTAATGAAATAATAAGTAATGAAATAAATTGTGTAAAACTTGGACTCCTCCAAAAGGCCACCTGACCCTCTATGTCCTCAAGCGTGGCTCTATGATGGAATCCAAACTTCACAGAACAAATCTCCTTAATAAAACAATTCATAATAATATACATGTTTAAATATTAATACTTAACTTTAAAATATTAAATATTTAAAATTAGAGAAATAAAAATACTCAACAATAATAACTAATATATTCATATTGATGCAACAGTTAAATGATTAAAATTAATTACTTTACACTGGTTTAATAATTTATTAAAATTATTTATTTATAGTATTTTTATAATTATTTAAAATTAGATATCAATTATACAAACATATATAAATATATAATATAATTATAGAATCAAGACTTATATTAATCAATTAAAATGTTTTTATTAATTTCATAATTAATTTTAAAATTAACTTAATTAAACAATAATAAATAATTAAATAAATTCTGTGACATTTGGAGTCTGTCAAAAGGTTGCACCTAAGGACCTAGAAGGCCACATGTGGCCTCGAGGCCACAGGTTCCCCACCAGTAGACGAGGGGAAAGGAGGAGAGCATGGTGGAGGTGAGGAGGTGATGGCAGGGAATGTGAAATGAAGGAAAAAAGAGAAGGAGGCTCATCTCCACTGGCCTCCATTGTCTCAGCCAAATCAGAGAGGGTGTCTTCTGCTGAGGGAGAAGGAACAGGGCGAGGCCTGGGAGGCTTGGGAGGCGAAGGGAAGGTTCACAATAGCTTCCATGGAAAGAGAGATCTCTGATTTTACCTGACCCCTGGAGCCCAGAAATCTTCCCTCAGGGCCTGTCTCCCTTCCTTTATAATAATACCTGTTCCCTTTCCAGTGAATCCTTCCTTGCTGTTTCATGAAAGCCTTCATCCCTTGATAGATTTTCATGCTGTGGTTCAGAAAGATGCAAAGGTGATACTGGATCTTTTCTTTGTTCTTTCAACTTCTTTATCTAAAGTGGGGTTGGGGGAAGGGGAAAAAATTAGAGTGGGCTTGAAGAGCAAGAAAAATCAGGTCAAGAATTAACTGATACCCTCTTATTGTTATGGGGCCTTGCTGAAATGACTTTCACACACACACACATACACACCCACTCACCCTTTACACACACACACACACACACATACACCCTTAAGATTCTCCCAGAACTCCCCATCATTTGACCTATTCCTGACCATGAGTAAAAGGAGAAGAATCTCCCATATTTGCTCTGGTAGCTCAGGGGAGGCCAATGACAGATTTTCAAAAGAAAGTTCAGTTGGAGGTTCCTTAAAACCAAGCTATCCAGAATGATTAGTAGCCCTCTTTCTACCCACTCTAACCAAAAAGTAAGGAAAACACTAAATTTTAGGTAAAAGAATCTGAAAAGGATAAGACATTCAAAACAGCATGCATTCATTCAGGCCAGGTGAATTATTAGGGTAGCCCAACCAAAGAACCCCCCAGGGTATTCTCCAGAACACAGGCACAGCCAAGGGTCCCGACTTCATCTCACCACTTTGGCTGCCATCCCTGACAGGTAGGGAGGTGTCTGAGAAACCTGAGTGTTGATCAGAAGTATCTCTTGCCAATGGGTTGACTAGAGGGAGATCCTGACTGAGGGTTTGATGGACTTAGCCAGCAGCCTGAGCAGAGCTGTGTTGCCCAAAGCCTGTTGCCTGCAGGAATCCCACCATTCCAATGTTAGCTTCATCACAAAAGGTCCTGAGGTGGATGGTCCCTGATGACACAGTGGACTGCACCAATGGAAGTGGCCAGTAGGGGGATGGGGCAGCCCACTGAGCCAAGGTTCTAGGAAGGAGTTTGCTCTTAAAGGGGCCAAGGCTCACTTTAGAAGGGCAAAGGGGATAGAAAGGGCTGAAGCAGAAGAGGATTTTAAGGCAAATGGATGAATTTGGAAAGAAATAGTCAAAACAATGTGGCAAAAGGTTAAAGTCCTTGGCCTGGGGAGATCAGCAGAGGAAAACCACATACACACACACACACACACACACACACACACACACACACACACACACACACATCATGACCAGGGCAAGGTAAGTGGAAAGATCAGCAAGACAGTTGAACTTGAATTCAGAGAAATAATAGTGACCAGAAGGTGTCTCTCCTCACTTCTCTGGAGAGGAGGATTCTATTGAATTCTTGTTAAGACTTTGTTAGAAGAGGTGGTTGTCTATGGTAGGAAGAGGAATTGGGAAATAGAGGTAATAGATAACAATCTGGACTTGCTGTGTTTTGTTTTGCCTTTATAAAGCCTCTATCAGGTGACCACTTGAGGAAATGTAAGCAGGTCAGGGCAAATAGGCCTCTTGGTATAAATATTATATATATATATATATATATATATATATATATATATATATATATAATATTATATAAATATAAATAAATAGTCCTAAGTGTATTGGGGAAGAAATAAGCTGGCTCCTTATGGACAATAAAAGCTTTGCGTATTCTGCTGTGGTGTCCTAATTTGGAGATTTGACCTTCTAACACCAAAGTGGTCACTTTGTAAAATTCATTGAGCTTGTATTTTATATCTGTGTACATGGAATCAAAGGTTTAAACCTTTGTCAAACCTAAGTCAAAAAACAAAATACAGAACATCTCTTCCTCCATCCCCATGTCTAAAAATGATGCTTCAAGGCAAAATGGGTTTGGTGGCTTTTACTTGAAGACAGACAAGTGGAAAGAAAAGGACACAGGCTGGTAATCAGAAGTCCAGACTTCAAATTCTGCTTCTGATGCTCTCCTGGGTAATCTTGGGCATGTCCCTTCCTCTTCCTGGGCCTCAGTTTCCCTCTTGTATAAAATGAAGGGGTTGAACTAGCTGGCCCCTTAGGGCCCTTCCAGCTCTGATCTAGGAATCTATGTGTGACTTTGGACAAGTCTCTTACCCTCCCTGGGCCTCAGCTTCCCCATATATAAAATGAATTGATTGGACCAGACCATTTCTCTAGAGCTTAGGTCTTGTGACCTGGCTGAGCAGAGCAGAAACGATTTACCACATCTCATGGCTAGCTTCATTAGATTCTAAGTTGGACAGTACCACAAAGTGCCCAAGAAGTACCCTGACTTTTCCTCTGGGCTCTGTCAATAAAGAGACCTCAGAAATCACATTTTCAGGGGAAGGGGGAGAAGGAGGAGAGATTTGTTGTTGGTTTGTTTTGTCTTTTGCTTTTGTGGCCAACCTTGACCAGTAGAGAATCTATTCCCAACAGGGAGGTAGACCCTGGCTCTGAGCAGTCAAAGAGAAAAGGCCCAGGGGAGACACCAGCTGGCATAGCTCCATGCCCTGGCCCTTCTGATCCTTTGTGACTCACCACTTCTGGGTTACACCCCTGGCTGACTTTGTAAATCTTATTTTCTATTGATATCTCTTGTTTTGACATCACTTTCATTTTTAAATATATCCTTCCCCCACCCACAACCCCAACCCCAACCCCAACCCCACAGCAAGCAACCCTTGGAACAAAGATTTAAAAAGAGAAAAAGGAAGTTCAGCAAAACCAAGGAACTCATCCATTCGACATTATGTACACTATTCTATACCCATAGGGCCCCACTCCTACAAAAAGGGGGAAGAAGAGCTGTACACTGTGTTAATAATTCTTAATCTAACCAGGGTGACATTCTGGTGTGTCTCTCATGGGGTTTTGGGGTGTGGGGCTGCCAGAGCAGAGGAAGATGGGGAATGATTTAACTGAGGGGTGGGGAACCTTCAGTCTTAACGACAAATGTGGCCTTCTAGGTCCTCAAGTGTGGCCCTCTGACTGACTCCTAACTTCACAGAACAAATGCTCTCTCCATCATCAAGGGCTGCCCTTTGACTGAATCCAAACTTCACAAAACAAATTCCCTTAATAAAACAATTGGTTCTGTAAAACTTGGACTCAGTCAAAAGGCCACACCTAGAAGGCCATAGATTCCCCATCCCTGGAACTGATCACACCTGCCAACAGCACTGCTATATTTCTGGAATCAGGGGGTCTTGTTCAGATATCACCCTTGAAATTACCTATGTGACCTTGAACAAGTCCCTTCCCTCCCTGGGCCTCAGTTTCCTTCTCTTTAAATGGCCTCTGAGATCCCTTCCAGCTATAGATCCTGTGAGTATTGTGAAGTCAAGAAAAGTAGAGTGTTGATGCAAAGACCACTAGGTGGAGCCATAGTGCACAGAGTACAGGGCCTGGATTCAGAAAGACTCTTCTTAGCTGAAATTTGGTCTCAGACACTTACTAGCTATGTGACCCTGGGCAAGTCACTTCACCCTGTTTTCCTCAGTTTCCTCATTTGTAAAATGAGCTGGAGAAAGAAATGGCAAACCGCATCAGTATCTTGAAAGTCAAGAAAACCTCAAATAGGGTCATGGACAGTCAGACACAACTGAAAAATGATACAACAGTCATTGATATCACTGGCTTCTGAGTGTACTTCCATCTGTGGGACCTTGGGCAAGACAATATCTCTGAGTCTCAGTTTCCTCATCTGTAAAGTGATGACATTGGATTAGACATCTACTAATGTCCCACTATCCTATGAATGCCATGTGACATCATTCATTGGAACTAGATATAGATAAAATACCAAATTCATGTAGAAAAACAAAAATCAAGAATATCAAGGGTAATTATTTTAAAAAGTGCTTCTTTCTAGAGAAGGGGGTGCTGGCACTATCAGGTTTTACATTAAACAGTGTGGTAAGCCTCAAAACTCTAGTACTGGATAAAATATAAAGGAACATTTATCAGTGGGATAAGACTAGATACAATGAGAACCAGTTACAGAGAGGAGTTTCATATTCCATAAATCTAGGATCACAAAACAGTAGGGAAAATGTTCTCTATTCAGCAAAAATTGTTGGGAAAACTGGCTGGCAGTAAATTCCAAATGGATTAACGATCCAAATATTTTTGAAAGTCATTAAAAATGAGAGGGGGGCGGTGGAATGTTTTATCCTTCACAAATGTGGAGAGGGGATAAATTCTTAACTAGCCATGACCTAGAAGAAATCATGTGACAAAATAGATTAATTCCCTTGTGGAAAAAGAAAAGCCTTTTGTAAATACACACACACACACACACACACACACACACACACACACAGAGTAATGTATTTAAAGTAAGAAAGAACCAAAGAGACTAGGAAAACATTTCCCCCCACTATTTTGTTACCTTAGATATATTGAACACTCAATTGCTAATGTGTATCTAGTTCTAGAAAATTTTTCTTCATTGCGTTCTATTGGTATATTTTCTCCTTTTTTATCGAGCACCAATAGCTTTGTGTTTCCGTTAGAAATCTGACATCATGGATGCCTAGAACATTTTCCCTCCTCATCTCCACCTCCTGGCTCCCCAGGCTTCCTTCCCATCTCAGTAAAAGCCCATCTTTTTCAACAAGCCTTTGCTTCTCTCCCATAATTCTAGTGCCTTCGGTCAACCAGAAATCACAACTTCATGAAACATCTGTGGAACTGGATTTTGTTACAAGACAAATGAACACATATATGGAACCCCACTGTAGGTGACAGGTGAGGTTGAATTCAGGGCAAAACTTCCTCCTGTTATCTCTGATAAGTCCTGTGTATATCTTGTTGGGACATAGTTGTTGGCATGTTGTCTCCTCCATCAGACTGGGAGCTCTTTGAGGGCAGGGGCTGCTTTTTACTTTTCTTTGTATCTCCAGTGCTTAGCACAGTTCTTGGCACATTTTACAGGCTTCGTTAACTAACTGAATGACACCACAACCGACACAAGTGAGAGCCATCCTTCAATTGATGGTGAAAGGATATTAACAGTTCTCAAAAGAAACATACAAACTATCAACAACCATATGAAAAGATGTTCAAAATTCCTAATATTCAGAGGAATTCACATGAGAACATATCTGAGGTTCCACCTAATCCCTGTCATAGGCTCATAAAATCAAAGATTCATAGGTGTAAGGGACCTCAGAGGCCCTCTAATCCAACTCCCCTATTTTACAGAGGAGGAAACTGAGGCCCAGGTGACTTATCTAAGAGTCTTATCTATCTAAGAGACTTATCTAAGAAGAAGTGACTTATCTAAGGTCACACCCAGGATCTCAGGTAGAGCTGGCAGGACCTCAGAGGCCATTAAGTCCAACTCCCTCATTTTACAGAAGGGGAAACTGAGGCCCAGGGAGAGAAAGGGACTTGTCCTAAGGTCACACAGCTAATAAGTGAAAGAGCTGGAATTTGAACTCAAATCTTCCTGATGCCAGATCGAGCATATCTTTCACTATCCCACCCTGCTTCATAAAATTATCAAAGCTAACAAAAGATGATTAAAATTAAATGCTGTTAAAGCTGCAGTAAAAATAGGCATATTAGTACCTTGTTGCTGAAGCTTTTCCAGGAACAATATGTAGTTATACAATAGCTTTGAACCAGCGGTCCTGGGGAACAAAACTTGATATGAGAATACTATGGATTATGATCATAAAGAATTCCAAGAATTATGGGAAGACATGTAAAGCAATGCAGGGTGAAGAAAAGAGAGCCGATAGAATAAGTAGCATGTAGTTAAGATTGTCATCATTGTTGTTAGTGCGACCAGTAACATCACAACATGATGTCTTGACTTGCCGATGAATTGGATTTGAGTGAGGCAGAGCTGGGCAAAGTCATCAGCCTTGAACTTTCTCCTCCAGGACTGTGGGATAGAAGCACCATCTAAAGATTAGGCTAGCTTTTCCCTTAAAAAGGCAATGAAACCATCCAGGAGACTTAATTTGTCTTTAGCTAAAGCATGAAAAGCTTAGTGTTCAAGGAGGTTTGATGAACTTCCCCCTGTCAAGAGAGGCAATAGTGAGGGTAAATGTTTAACAACTGACTCTCCAAAGCAAGAAACACTTCATTTTAATCTGCATTGTTAACATTTGCTGCATTACTTTGAGCCTAGAGAATCAACAAAACAATAAATCCAGCCCTGATTTGTAGTATTTGCAGATTTCTGACCCGTAAATGCTCACACTGACAATTTAATAATCTGATCTGACCAGCCAGCCCATCCTTGGTCAACACATACCTTGGAGGCAGCTGTGCCTAACTGAATCAATACTGTATCTTTGCTGAGTATCCTTTCTATACAACTACTGAGTAAATCTTTTGTCAAAGGTTCCTTATGTGCTTGGTTAGGATCTAGCTTCTTCCAGTAGCCCAGAACAAGGATGATAACATTAACAAAATCTCCATTAGCTCCACAAAAAAAGACATTGCAATGGGATTGGTGCGACAAGTCTCTGCATCTTTGGTCCACAGCTTCTTTTTCCTTGGTGTTCCCTTTGTTTCTCCTCTTTTCTGTTTATATGGATGCATGCTTGTATTTGTCAGTGGAAGTTAAAATGAATTTTTAACCATTTATGGAGTTGCCCTGGTAGACAGTAGGGGGCACTATTGGTATAAACTGAAACTATTAGTATAAGGAGGGATTAGGCCAGCCAAAAATTCTCTATGTTAAGAGCAGCAGTGAAACTTTAGTTAATGGGAATGTTCAGTTCGTTATGCTGAATTCAATTTTCTACGGATATCGGTTATCCTTAGTATAAGTGAGACTACCTGCTGGATTTTTTTATGGAAGCAAAGAGCTGGAAATAAAGTAGATGCCCATCAGTTGGAGAATGGCTGAACAAGTGGTTGTCCATGAATGATCACCAGTAAGAAAACTGATATACTGAAAGAAACAATATAATGAATACAGAGAAACATAGAAAGAATTACACGAAATGATGCAAAATAAAGTAAACAGAGCCAGGAAAACAATATACACAACGAATACAATCATGTGAATGGAAAGAATAGTCACAAAATAATTGAAAATGAATACTGTAAAATTAAAAAGTACAAGCTTGGCCCTGAAGAAGAGATAGGATAAGGCACATCCATCCTCTTTTTTTTCTTCCTCTGTTGCAAAAGTTGGGGGGAGGGGGCCATGGATGTGTAGCATTGTGCATAATGTTAGATTTTTTTTTTCAATATATGGATTGGTTTTGTTAAATTTTTTCCCATTGCTTTTTAAAAATCTTCGTTATGAGGGATAGCTCTCCAATGTATTAATTAGTTTTGTTGAATTTTTCTTCTCTTATTTATTTTTTTTAACTGTTTTAAAGGATCAGTCTTGGGGGGGGGAGGTAAAAGGATTAGGGGAAATTGAACTGATGGAAAAACAAAAAATATAAATAAAAATCTCTTTAATTAAAAAACAAAGTACCTGCTCCTCCTCACACACTATACTCCTTCTATCTCCTTGCCTTTATATTGACATACCTGTAAGGCTGTCCCTCCTCACCTCTGACTCTTAGCACCCTGGACTTTCTTTCATGGTTTAGCTCAAACTTTCCCTGCTGATAAATATATATTAAAGGCAGTTCTCAAGGGAAGAAATCCAAATTAGCAATCGCCACACAAAAATGCTCCAAATAATTGGAGAAATGTGAATTAAAGGAATTCTGAGATTCTACCTCACACCCCTCAGATTGGCAAAGTTGACTGTAAAGGAAAATGACAAATGTGGAAGAAGCTGTGGGAAAGCAGGCACAACAATGCACTGTTGGTAGAGCTGGGAATTGGTCTGGCCATTCTGGAAAAGTAATTTAGAGCTGCAGTTATCCCTTCCACATTGAGGGGGTTGGGGTATGGTGCCCCCTTGATCTGGAAAATCCGCGTAAAATTTTTTGGCCTTTCCTTCGTATCAGAGAAGAAGTCTGAATTATTGTGGTATTAGAGGATAAAATATGTTGATATTATACAATACTTTGCATACATTTTATGCATTTCTGAGTTTCTCAACTTTTTCTCTGTCATTTACTGGAATCATATACGGCTTCTGCAAAACTCCCCCAAAATTCTTATTTAATTTCTTATGCTGACCTGTGATATATCAAAACTGTAACAGAGAAAGTCACAAGATAGAAGGGATAACTGTATATCCAGAAAGACACTAAATTCTGCATGTCCTTTGACTCAATGGTATCACTACTAAGGCCTGTACCACAAAGAGAAAAAAGAAAAATGAAAAGGTTCTATAGGTGTAAAAATATTTATAGCAGCTCTTTCTGTGGTGGCAAAGACCCGGAAGTTAAAGCAGTTGCTCATCAATTGGAGAATGACTGAACAGATCATGGTGCATGAATGAATGCAATGAAATACTGTTGTGCCATAAGAAATGATGAAAGACTTGGTTTCAGAAAAACCTAAGAAGACTTGTATACACTAATGCAGAGCAAATGAACAGAACCAGGAGAACCCTAACACCATAAATACAAATAACTTTGAAAAATTTAAGAGCTCAGATCCATGCATGATCCTCCATAATTCCAGAGGACCCATGGTAAGGCAGATGGCCCACCTCCTAAAAGAGTGCCAATGAAAATGAGATGTAGAATGAGACATACATTTTTGGACATGATCAATATGGGGATTTCTTTTGCTTGGCTGTACATTTTGGTTATAAAGGTTTTGTTTTTCTTCCCCCCCCTCCCAAAAAAAAAGAAGGAGGAGGGAGAAAAAATAAGTCCTTCTTAATTGAAAAAAGATTTTAAAAGAGATGCAGCTCAAGCAACACCTCCTGCAAGAGTCCTCTTCCAGTTGCAAATGGTTTCATCTGTTATGTTGAACATATTTGTAGATTGCCTCTTCTAAAATCCACAATGTCTCACTCATTTTAAATCTATCCCTGTCTACTGGCTGCTTCCTTGCTGCTTGCAAACACTCCCACTTCTCCCACATCCTCAAAATCCTCTCGCTCCATCCTCCCATCCCAGCCCGCTATTGTCCAACATTTCTCCTCCTTTTCCTGACTAAACCCCTTGAGAAGGTGGCCTACAATAGGTGCCTCCACTTCCTTTCCCCTCACTCTCTTCGGAGCTTTCTGCAGTCTGGCTTCTGACCTCATCATTCAGCTGAAACTGCTCCCTCCAAAGCTCCCCATGACCTTCTGATCGCCTTTCCTCAGACCTCATCCTTCGTGCCTTCTCTTCGGCTTCCCACACTGGCTATCGATCGATTGGTCACCTCCTTGCCCTCTAGGCTCTGGTGATGTTGCTGTCTCCTGGTTCTCCTCCTACCTGTCTCATGGCCCCTTCTGAGTGTCCTTTGCCAGATCTGCTCACTATGGATGTCCCACAGGGCTCCACCTTGCCTTCTCTCCCACTATACAAATACTCTCAGGGATCACATCAGCTCCCATGGGTGCCATGCTGATGATATGAGTATGTCTTCTATTTGTCCAGCCCTAACCTCTCTTCTTGGTCTCTCATCTCTAATAACCTTTCAGTTATCTCAAACTGGATGTCCCATAGACCTCTTAACCTCAACACATCCCAAAGTGAACTCATTCTCTTTCCCCCTAACTTCCCTCTTACTTTTAAGGGCACCATCATTTTTGTATTTACCCAGGCCTACAAAGTAGGTATCATCCTTGAATCATCACCCGTATCCAATTTGTCGTCATGCCTATTGATTTTACCTTGGTAACATCTCTCCAATATGCCCCTTCTCTCCTCTGACCCTGCCACCTCCCTCATCTCACATTTGAATCATTGCAATAGTCTGTTGGTTGGTCTCCCTTCCACAAGTTTGTCCTTAATCCAGTCCATCTTCTACTCAGTTGTCAAAGTGATTTTCCTAAAGTGCAGGTCTAATCATGCCAGCTCCTTACTCAATAAATTCCAATGCTTCCCTATCACCACCAGGATTAAATAGAAAATTCTCCATTTGACATTTAAAGTGCTTCACAACCTGCTACCCAGTCCACTCTCCAGTCTTCTTCCACTTTACTCCTTCCCCTCAACCTCATTTCTGCTTCCTGACTTCCTTCAAGTTGCAGGTAAAATTTCATTTTCTATTTTTTTCTTGACTTTCAGAGAGTCCAATAATTCTTCAACTATCTCTATTCAATCTGTTTTCCAGGTCAGTTGTTTTTACTTTGAGATACTTCACATTGTCTCCTATTTTTTCAGTCTTTTAACTTTGTTTTATTGTTTCTTGATCTCTCAAGGAGTCATTAGCTTCCACTTGACCAATTTTATTTTTAGGGAGTTATTTCCTTCAGTATTTTTGTGCTCTTTTACCAAATTGTTGTCTTTTCATAATTTTCTTGTGTAGTTCTCATTTCTTTTCCCAGTTTTTCCTCTACTGCTCTTATTTGTTTTTTTAAAAAAAAGTATTTTGCTTTTGCTTTTTCTTACATCTTTTTTTTAGCTATTCTAGAAAATCTTGTGTCCAATCTGTATTTTTCTTTAAGGTTTTGCTTATAAATCTTTTTGAGTCATCTCCTTCTGAGTCTGTGTCTTGATCTTCTCTGTCACTATAGTAGCTTTTTATGCTCAGGTTCTTTTTTGTTGTTTTCTCCTTTTCCCAGACTGTATATTGACTTTGGACTCTATGTTAGAGTTGGGCTCCGCTCACTTCTGTGGGTGGAGTGATTTCTGGCCTGATCTTTTGTCTTTTATGGCCTTGTGCTATTTTCACAGCTGGATCTGGGGGGCTTGTTAAGTTTTGGGTGCTTCTAATGTGATGATCTGGGCAAAGGTCTAGTCACTGCCCTCTTGGTCTCTCCTCTGGTCCTTACTCAGGTAGGGCCTCTCTTCCCTCATGACTGTGATTGCTCCTCTCTGCCCTGGAACTGTGACCTAGAACTGGATAATGGGTAACAGAGCTACTAGACCAGGACCACTCCTCTCTGCCCTGGACTTGAGTAATGAGTGGCAGAGTTGCTAAATGGCACATGCTCCCAATGTTAGTTCAGGGGTCCCCTGGGATCTCTTTTTGACAAAGTGTTCAGCCCACCACTGCTGCTATCCCATAGCCCATAGTCAGTGATTCTTTTGCCCTACTGTGTTCCTAACCAGCCCCCACCCCAGTATCTGCAAACCTCTCTGTTTTCTAAATCTGTCCTGCTCCTGGAAAATGACTTGCTGACTTTTTGTTTGCTTTCCTGCTCAGAATTCAATTTGGTGTGTATTTTAAGTTTTAGGGGGGAGGGTGTTAGGAGAACTTGGCAAAAATATTGCCTTCACTCGGCCATCTTCAAAATCTCAGGAAGGAAGGAAAAAAGGAAGAAAGGAAGGAAGGAAGGAAGGAAAAAAGGAAGGAAGAAAGGAAGAAAGGAAGGGAGGAGAAAAAGAAGGAAGGAAGGAAGGAAAGAAAGGAAAGGAAGGAGGGAAGGAAGGTTTCCTCAATTCCCCTTAATTGTAGTGCCTTCCATCTATTATCTTCAATTTATGATATATACATACACACATGTATTTTTTATACATAGTTGTTTGCAGGTTGTCGTTTCCATAAAACTGTAAGCTCCTTTTTCCTTTCTTTGTATCCTCAGTGCTTAGCATGGTGTTTGGCACATAGTAGGAACTTAATAGATATTTATCGACTGCCTGTTAAGCACTTACTATATGCTAGGCATTGTGCAATTTCTGAGGATACAGAGATAAAATGAAGCAATCTCTGTCCTCAAGGAGCTGTCCAGCAATCTGAAGAAACATAAAATAGACATGGAAGTACCTAGAAAAGAACAACAAGGTAATTTGAGGGTGAGGGAGACTAGCTGATGGGGGATCAAACAAAGATTCATGTTGGAAGTGTCACCTGAGCTGAGCTTTGAAGAAATCTAGAGTCTCTGAGAGGTAGAAGTGAGGAGGAGCCCAGTGAGCATGGGAAGAGGAATAATGCCTTAAGAAATTCAGAAGATCAGGCTGAAGGTTTTTAATGCTAAGCAGGGGAATTTGGATTTGATCTTGGAGACAATCATTTACTGAGTATGGGGTGATGTGGCTTAGCAGAGGGAGGAGAAAGGCTAGAGGAAAAGAAACCAACTGCAAGGGTTTTGCAACAGTCCAAGTATGAGAAGAAAAATTAAGTGATTTGCTCACAATTATAGATCAAGTATCAGAGAGGTGATTTGTACTCAGACCTTCCAGAATCCAAGTTCAGGTCTCTATCATTGAGTTCTAGGGTCCTTTCATTCTCTAACATTGGTAATATCTACAAGGCAGGGTGGAGAACCTGTGGCCTTGAGGTCACTTGTGACCCTCTAGATCCTCAAGTGAGGTCCTTTGACTGAATCCAAACTTCACAGAACAAATCTTTTTAGTATTTGGATTTCATCAAAGAGCCATACAGAAGGACCTAGAGGGCCACATGTGGCCTCCAAGCTGCAAGTTCCCCTTTCCTGTCTTATCCTATTATAGTCTCATATCTTGAAGGATAGCTAACACACTGAATGATGGAGAGAGCCTACAAAAGGATTTCAACAGGGTAGAACAGGAATTCATAACTTGGAGTCTGATGGACTGGATTTTAGGAGATCTATGAGCATGGATGGGAACAAAAATGACATCTTTACTTTCATTAATCTAATGGAAATTTAGAATTTTCTATTATTTAAAAAAATATGATTCTGAGGGAGGTCCAACCATTGGGGAATGGCTGAACAAGTTGTGGTATGTGATTGTGATGGAATATTATTTTGCCATAAGAAATAGTGAGCAAGATACTCTCAGAAAAACCTAGAAGGACTTACATGAACTGATACAGAATGAAGTGAGCAGAACAAGAAAAACATTGTATACAGTAACAACAACACTGTATGATGATCAACTGTGAATGATTTGGCTAACCTCAGCAATACAGAGGATTCATGATGAAAAATGTTATCTACCTCCTGAGAAAGAACTGATGGCATCTCAATATAGACCAAAGTATACTATTTTTCACTTTCTTTTTTGTTTTGAGTCTCCCCCACAAAATGACTAATATGGAAATATGTTTTGCATGATTAAACATGTATAACCTATATCAGATTGCTTACCATCTCAGAGAGGGAGAAAGGGGTGGGGGAGTAAGGGATAAAACTTGGAATTTAATAATGAATATCAAAAATTATTTTTACATATAATTGGGGAGAACATATAATATCTTTTAAAAAAAACAAACTATGATTCTGAAAAAAGGTCTATTGGTTGCATCAGACTGCCAAAAGGGTCCATGAGACACAAGAAGATAGGAATTCCTGGTCTAGGGCAGAGCCAAGATGGCAGAGTAGAAGGAGAGACTTGCTGTAGCTCTTCTCCCAAAGCCCATAAAATACCTGTGAAAATGACTCTAAACAAATTCTAGAGCAGCAGAAGTCACAAAACGACAGAGTGAAAGAGATTTTCAGCCCAAGACAGCTTGGAAGGCCGACAGGATAGATCTATCACACCAGACTCAGAATGGAGTGCAGCCCAGCTGTGGCTGCACAGCACAGCAGGGACAGGCCTGGAGCAGGCTTCAGGGCACGGAATTCTGGGTAGCAGCTTCAGTTCCCAGATTCCTCAACCCATAAATGCCAGAGACAGCTTCAAAGGTCAATAAGAAAGCTCTTTCACCTGGGTGAGAAGGGAACAGGGTTCTATCCTAGACCTGGCCCCAGGTGGCTGCAGCATCCAATTTTGGAGCCCTCAGCCTAAAGACCCTGGGGGAATCAAGCACTTGATCTGAATCTCAGCCCTGAGTGGCGACCCTGGGGTGAGGAGGAGTGCTGGCATGGTGGAGCTGGAGACCGTTGTGGAGAGGGAACCCTACTCTCAGATCCTGGGCTGAAAAGCTTGTGGTTGCTCCCAGACCAGAGTGC
Organism: Notamacropus eugenii; assembly: GCF_028372415.1. Taxonomy (NCBI): domain Eukaryota; kingdom Metazoa; phylum Chordata; class Mammalia; order Diprotodontia; family Macropodidae; genus Notamacropus; species Notamacropus eugenii. The sequence goes on along the minus strand of NC_092879.1, from coordinate 31,408,218 downwards.
AGGCCAGGAGAGGAGTAAACTCCTCTCCCTTGATTGTGCCACCTTGGAGGAGTTGAGAATTTACAGGTCCCTAGAGTATACCTCCACTTGACTGAAAAGTCAAGTTAACTGGCTGGGAAAATGCCCAAATAAGGGGAAAAAATAAGAATATAGAAGGTTACTTTCTTGGTGAATAGATATTTTTCTTCATCTTTTTGGAAGAGGAAGAACAAAGTATACCATTAGAGGAAGACATCAAAGTCAAGGCTTCTTCATCCAAAACCTCCAAAATAAATTTACAATGGTCTCAGGTTATGGAAGAGCTCAAAAGTAAGAGAGGTGGAGGAAAAATTTGGAAGAGAAATGAGAGTGATGCAAGAAAAGCATGAAAAGCAAGTCAACAGCTTGCTAAAGGAGACCCAAAAAAATGCTGAAGAAAATAACACCTTTAAAAATAGACTAACCCAAATAGCAAAAGAGGTCCAAAAAGTCAATGAGGTGAAAAACGCTTTAAAAAGCAGAATTGGCCAAATGGAAAAGGAGGTTCAAAAGCTCACTGAAGAAAATAGTTTTTTAAAAATTAGAATGGAGCAGATGGAAGCTAATGACTTTATGAGAAACCAAGAAATTACAAAACAAAACCAAAAGAATGAAAAAATTGCAGACAATGTGGAATATCTCATTGGAAAAACAACTGACCTGGAAAATAGATCCAGGAGAGACAATTTAAAAATTATAGGGCTCCCTGAAAGCCATGATGAAAAAAGAGCTTAGACATCATCTTTCATGAAATTATCAAGGAAAACTGCCTTGATATTCTAGAACCAGAGGGTAAAATAAATATTAAAAGAATCCACCAATCACCTCCTGAAAGAGATCCAAAAAGAAAAATTCCTAGGAATATTGTAGCCAGATTTCAGAGTTCCCAGGTCAAGGAGAAAATATTGCAAGCAGTCAGAAAGAAATAATTCAAGTATTGTGTAAATGCAATCAGGATAACACAATATCTAGCAGCTTCTACATTAAGGGGTTAAAGAGCTTGGAATATGATATTCCAGAAGTCAAAGGAACTGGGATTAAATCCAAGAATCACCTACCCAGCAAAACTGAGTATAATACTTCAGGGGAAAAAATGGTTTTCCAATGAAATAGAGGACTTTCAAGCCTTCTTGATGAAAAGACCAGAAATGAATAGAAAATTTGACTTTTGAACACAATAATCAAGAGAAGCATGAAAAAGTAGACAGGAAAGAGAAATCATAAGGGACTTACTAAAGTTGAACTGTTTACATTCCTACATGGAAAGATAATATTTGTAACTCTTGAAACTTTTCTCAGTATTTGGGTAGTTGGAGGGATTATACACATATAGACAGAGGGCACAGGGTGAGTGGAATAGGAAGGGATGATATCTAAAGAAATAAAATTAAGGGGTGAGAGAGGAATACATTGGGAGGAGAAAGGGAGAAATGGAATGGGGAAAACTATCTCTCATAAAAGAGGCAAGAAAAAGCTTTTTCAATGGTGGGGAAAAGGGGGGAGGTGAGAGGGAAAAAGTGAAGCTTCCTCTTATCACATTTGGCTTAAGGAGGGAATAACATACATACTCAATTTGGTATGAAAATCTATCTTACACTACAGGGAAGTAGGGGAGAAGGGGATAAGTGTGATGGCAGGGAGTGATAGAAGGGAAGGCAAATGGGAGAAGGGAGTAATTAGAAGTAAACACTTATGGGGAGGGACAAGGACAAAAGAGAGAATAGAATAAATGGGGGACATGATAAGATGGAGGGAAATGTAGTTAAGCTTCCACAACATGACTATTATGGAAGTCTTTTGCATAACTACACATGTACAGCCTATATTGAATTGCTTGCCTTCACAGTGGGAATGGGTGGGGAGGGAGGAAGGGAGAGAAGATGGAATTCAAAGATTTAGGAACAAATGTTGAGAATTGTTTTTGCATGCAACTGTGAAATAATAAATACAGGTAATTGGGTATAGAAATCTATCTTGCCCTACAAGAAAAGAGAGAAGATAGGGATAAAGGAAAAGGATGTGATAGAAGAGAGGGCAGATTGTGGGAAAGGGTAATCAGAATGCATCTTGAGGTAAGGGGAAGGGTGAGATGGGGAGAAAATTTGGAACTCAAAATCTTGTGGAAAGGAATGCTAAGAACTAAAAATAAATAAATAAACTTAAAAAAATAAAAAGTTGTAACACAGAACTAACTGAAAAAAAATCCCTGGTCTAGAGAAGTTGAAATTCAATAGGAACTAATGTGAAGTCTAATGCCTGGGTACAAAAAATCAACTTCCCAAGTAAAAGATAGCTTGACAGCAGTTCACCTGGAGAAGATCTGGAGGTCTTAGTGGACTACAAGCTCAATGTGATTCATAAGTGTAATGTGATGACCAAAAAACAAATACAATCTAGGACTGCATTAAGAGAGGAAGATCTTTTAGAAATTGGGAAACGATAGTGCCACTGAACTCAGCTCTCATCAGAATTCATCTAGAATATTATCTTCAGTTCTGGGTGCCATGGTTTAAGAAGGATATAGATAAGCTAGAGTAGCACAGAGGAGGGCAATCATTATTGCCAAAATGCTAGTGACCTTCAGATTGTCATGTGGAGGCAGTGTTCAATCTGTTTTGTTTGTCCCTGGTGAGAATAACCAGCAGCAATGGATGGAAATAGGAAAGAGGTTTGATGTTACTAAAAATCTCCTCATGATCTGAGTTGTTTGGAGGTGAAAAGAGCTCAGGAAGAGAAGGAATCCCTCTTTAAGCAGAGGCTGGATACCCAGTAGGTTGTAGTCAGGGGATTCTTGGGGGTATGGGTCAGAGGTCCCCTTTGACTCTTAAATTTTGTGCTTCTAATCCTATCTTATTGTGGTGACCCCCTATCCAAAGAGTTCTTGAAGGTATGACTAGCAGAACATAAGCTCTGGCTTGAAATGCTTTAAGTACGTGGCCTGGTGACTGGATGTTCATTGTCCAAGCATGGGTTGAACTCAGGCTGGAGGGTTCCTCAACAGTCTGGCACAGAACAGGGTATTTTTCAACCACAGCTGCTAGGTTGGTGAAGGATCATCCTGCGCGCATGGAGGGAAAGCCTATGTAGACAAAATCACAGCTATAAATTGAGTCAGAACAGCAATTATATTATTTTTTCTTTTTCTTTTAAACTGAAGCAATCATTTCCATATCCATTCTAGGAGAGGATTACACATGAAACTATGAATGTCTTAGTAGAGCTTTTCTTTTAAGTGTAGTAAAGTCGACATGTCTACTTCAAAGCTGTCTTGCTCATCTGCGATTCCTTCTGGTCTTCCTTCTGTTTTCATTTTTGGGGTGGAGGAATCAATCACCTCATCTCACAGATGAGAAGACTGAGACCTAGATAATTAATGTGAAGGCCTGAATGACACATAGGATCATAGGCCTAGAGCTGGAAGGAAGCTCATAGGTCATCTAGGCAAATTCTTATCATTCTAAAGAGAAGAGAACTGAAAACCAGAAAGGTACAAGTGAGTATCTGAGGAAGGATTCAAACCCAGGTCTCCAGAGAATGCAAGATGTTCCTGCTTTTGTTCTTAAATGGGGGACAGTGGGCGCAGACACTCTTATGGGTCACTTCTCAGAGGCTGTGCAGAATCCTGAAGTATGCGACAGAAAGAAGTCCCAAAGGAAGGAGGAAGCAGATTCCCCCCTCCTCCCCAATGAACTTCTGTGGGGGAAGTGTGTGTGTGAAGGAGGGACATGGCCCAAATGTATAAGAAATGAGGTCTGCCCCCTGCTGGGTGTAGTGGGTAAAGTGCTGGAATTGAAGTCAAGAAAATCTAGGTTCTAATTCTTTTTTCTTCAGATACTTACTAGCTAGGCAAATTCCTTCCTGGGATGGCTAGATAGCCCTGCAGTGGATAGAGTGCCTACCTGGAGACACCTACTAGCCGAGAGACTCTGGGCAAGTCACTTCATCCTGTTTGCTTCGGTTTCCTCATCTGGAAAATGAACTGGAGAAGGAAATGGCAAATCATTCTGGCATCTTTGCCAAGAAAACCCTAAATGGGGTCACAGAGAGTTGGATACTGCTGAAATGATTGAACAACAACCCAAAGTCTCTTCCTCTCCCTGAGCCTACTTCCTCCTCTCTAAAATGAGGGCCCTGCCAGCCCTAGGTCTAGACTCCCCTTTGCTCCATTTCTTCTGTTCTCTTTCATGATTGTTTAGTGATATTACCACCTGGGAGGCCATGGGATTGCAGCTGGAGATGGAGATCTCACTAGAGAGATTGAGATCAGGGTAGGATTATCTGGGTTTACTTGCTGGATTAGTCAGAGTCTAAACAGAAGTCATTGGGAACCAATGGCTTTGGTTGAAGGTGTGATGGAGGGTGTCTCTGCACAGCAAAGAGTACTATGACCTCTTTGCCAGTCTCAGCTTGGCACAGCAAGCAGCCAGGGTTAGGCAGCTAGGTAGTGCAATGGAGAGAGGGCTGGGCCTAAATTAAGGAAGACCTGAACTCAGATCTGCCCTCACTTACCAGCTATGTGACCCTGGGCAACTCCCTTAACCTCTGTGTGCCTCAGTTTCCTCAACTGTAAAATGGGGATAATAATAATGCCTTCTTCCCAGGACTTTTCTGAACAACCAAAGGGATAATAATTGCAAAGTGCTTAGTATAGTAACTGGTACAGAGTAGATACTATATAAATGTTGTTAGCCTAGTAGATGCAGCTAAGTGGCCAGTGGGTTGCCTCTGAGACCCAGAGAAACTGGGCAGTGCCAGCTGGGTCCATACTACTCCAGGGTGTTCAGGGGCCTGCTGGAGCAGTTGGGCAGGGGCTCTCATGTGAGCACCAGTCCCCTAAAGAGGCCAGTGGTATTCGTAGGCAAGGCTGCTGTGTGGCCCTTGGTGTCACATCCCAAGGAAGGTTCTGTGTGTGTGTGTGTGGGGGGGGGGTTTGGCATCCTACTGAGGTTCTCCCGTCACCCCTGAGTACTGGAGGCCCAGACCTGCTAAGGTTCCTTCTGGAGGAGTTGATCCCAGAGACACAAGAAATCACAAACTTTGGGGCTCAGGGAATCCTTAGTGATCATGAATGTCTACTGCCTCATTTTCCAGATGAAGAAATTGAGGCCCCCAGGAAAGGAAACAAGCTCCCAGGTTACTGTATTGAAATAACTTTCTATTAAACATCACCAAGTTCTGAGAAGACCTGTATGCTTTGGCAAATGAATGAGTGAACATTGGGTGGAGTCATTCAAACAGTAGAAAGCATTCCTCATGGAGGACATCATCAGAGTATCAAAGATCTTGGGAGGCATCCCAGAGGCCACTGAGGTCAACCCTCTCATTTTACAGAGAAGGAGACTGAGATGGAAGGAGGACAAGTGACTTGTCCAAGGTCACACAGAGGTAAGATCTGAACCCAGGCCCTCTAATAGGAGGCAGCTACATGGCCCAGTGGATAGAGAGTTGAGTCTAGAGTCACCTGAGTTCCAATGTGGTCTCAGATACTTACAAGCTGTGTGACCCTGGGCAAGTCATTTAACCTCTGTTTACCTTAGAGCAGCCTTCAGTGGGCCTCAACAAAGGATGTCAGGTGGCTGTCACATGATCATCAGGAAACAATCATGTCAGTCTGTCTCTAGTCTAACCTGTCTACAGCCTGAAAAAGTCTACAAGTTACGCAGCTCTGCCTTAGAGGCAGCTAGGTGGTTCAGTGGATAGAGTACTCGCCTGGAGTCAGGAAGACTGAGTTCAAATCCAGCCTCAGACACTTACTAACTGTGTGACCCCAGGCAAGTCACTGTTATCCTTAAGCCATTGAAGAAGGAAATGGCAGACGACTGCAGTATCTTTGCCAAGAAAACCCCATAAGGCAGTATTAGCATGTTCGCTGGTCACAGAGTTGGATCCAACCCAATAACCTCTGATTCAAATCTGTTATTCTCTCCACTGTACAACAATGTTAAGCTGCACAACTCTGAAAATTGGGGAGTCATGAGCCCTGACGACCTAGTTCTCACACTTGCTGGCCATGTGATCTGAACTGGCTACTTTCTGAGGCTCAGTTTTCCCATCTATAAAATGGATATAGTATTACTTGCTCTAGTTGTTTGAGGCAGGTAGAGTTAGGAACTGGAGATATACCTCCTGTTCTTGATGACGTTAGCCTGGGAGGGCAATAGTAATGTGGGGGTGCTCCAGGAAAGAGGGGACGTGGAGGTCATCGGCTGGCAGTGGACCGGCCAGCAGAAGCCAACTTTCTCAGTTCCATGGGAAGGAAACCTGTGTGCAGCCTGGTCCCTGAGCTCTCGGGGCAGAATCTGGAGAGAAGCAAACTAGCGTTTATGCAAAGTTGGGGAAGTTGTTCCTTTTCCTGTGTGGGTGTGCTGGAGGTAGGGGAAACATTGTGTGTCTCCGGGGACAGGCCTCGCGGTGACAGCACAGCAGTGTTGCCTACAATTCCTCCCTTTTGGGTGTCCGCCTTTGTTTTTGTGGCTGGGGAGGAAAGGGGGTGGTCATCTTACACAGCACCAGGAACCACAAACCCAGTGTGCTGCTGGGTACACAGTGTACCCAGACTACAAAGGATGCCCTTGCGGTCTGGGGGAGGCCCCTGGAGCTTCAGAGTTATCACTTAGCATTGTTTATGAGGGGTGCCTAGCAACGGGGGCCTGAGATTCCTGCAGCCCTGGAGCAAGCGCCTCTTGGGGGGCCCCCACCTCATCTGAGCTCTACAGGACCAGGGGCCTGGACAGGGTGGTTTTGCCTCCCGGGGAGACCCTTGGGCCTCTGCTTTTTCTTGAAGGGTAGACTCCCTAGGAGTCAGGGCTGAGCATCACCCTCTCCCCACTCCAGCAAGGGAAGCTGGCTCTAGCTTCCCCTTCCCTGAGAAGGCTCTCTTCTGGGAATGGGGAGGGGGAGTACTGAGGGCCCTCAGCCAATGAGAGCAAGGATAGAGATGGGTCATGTCTGGAGGGGGAGATGGAGTGTTGGTCTACCTTGAATATCCAGGACCTGACCAAACTGGGAAGGAGGATAAAGATGACCCAAGGGAGGCAGCACTACAGGAAAAGTTACAGGGATTGTTTTGTAGCATGGAAGAGAGAAAGCTAAGGCCAGTTCAAGGATAATAGGGGCTTTTGTGAGAGGCTACTTGGCCACCATTCTCCACTGGATACTAGATTTGGGGCTGGAAGGGACCTCAGAAATTGGAGATTGAGCCCTGGGAAGGAGAAATGATTTATACAAAGTCACATAGGTAGAGTCAGAATTTGAACCCAGGTCCTCTGACTCCAAATTCCACTTTGATTTCTTCTTCTCCAATCCCCTGGGAGTAAAGTGACTTGCCCAGGGTCACACCGTTAAGTAAGTATCATACACTCCTAGACCTTGAGCTGGACACTGGAAGACCTTCTACTTAAAGGCTTTACAATCCAACCCCCTCATTTTACAGATGAGGAAACTGAGACCTAGAAAAAAAGGAAGTGAGCTACTTAAGGTTGCCCAGGTAGTTAAGTGGGAGAGGTGGGATTCCAGCTCAGGTTGGGTGAAACTTTGAGGGCTGTGGAAGTAACCGTCTTAAGATCTTGGAGAGAAGAAATGACACTCCTGGGGATGATTTCAACATGCATGTGTCTTGGGTCCAAAGACTGGCCTATATGTGTTCTAGGTTCCTTCAAGTTCTAGAATTCTGTTAAAGGCAGTTAAGGGCTGTTTGTTTTAAACTCAGGACCCTCAAGCTGGAGCTGGAAGGGACCTCAGAGACCTAGTCCCCTTATTTGACAGAAGAGGAAACTGAGGCCCAGGGACTTGCTGAAGGTCAAATATAGGATTCTAGCTCTAGAACAGCTGAGACCAGCTAGTCCAAGTCCCTCATTTGACAGAGAAGGAAACTGAGGCCCACAGGAGGGGAAAGGACTTGCCCAGGATCACCCATGGGATACTAGATCAGGAACCTCAGGGTCATCTAGTCCAACCTCTCATTTTACAGAGGGGGAAACTGAGACCCAGGGGAGGGGAAGGGACCGACCCAAGGTCACACAGGTAGATTAGGATTCAAACCCAGGTCCTCCGATTCCCGATGCTGGAATTTAGGCCAATCCAGTTGTTTTTCAGATGAGGAAATAGGAAGCCCCAAGAGCAAATTCGAACCCGGGTCTCGTGACTCTACAGCCCCAGTGCTTGGCTCTGGAATGCCCTTCGGAGAGCTTTCAGAAAGTTAAGGCGGCCGCCTGCCTTCTTGTCCTCAAGGCGGGGGAAGCCCGGCCGCTCCCTCCTCCTTCTCCCCGCCCCCCTCCCTCCCCTTCTTCGCAGAACAAGCCTCGGGTGAAGTCCACACTGGCCCCACCCTCGGCCGCATGGCGCACCACATGCTGTTCGGGCTGTTTTCAGCCAGACGGCAGCAGCGTGGGGTGACATGTGCAGGCAGGGGCGGACTGCTTAAGCTAATTAGCAGCCACGGGCAAGGGGCCCGAGAGCCAAGCCCAGGGCCCCGCGATCGGGGCAGAGGCGAGGCGCGGGGAAGGCTGGCCCGGGCTGAGCAGGGCTGGGCAGGGCAGGGCAGGCGGACTCGCTTAGGACGGAATACTGGCCAAGCCCTGATTTCGTGCGAGCGCCGCGCTGAGCCAGGGCCACGCATGGGCAGATGCAAAAAGGTTAGAACCGCAAGGAACATTTTGTCCTAGCTGGGTGGGACCAGACAGCTCAGCATGACCAATGGGCAGTCCCCCCGCCAGCTCGGCTTGGAAAGGCCTGATGCCATTTCACAGTCGCTTCAAGCCATAACAGATCTATTTTCCTTTCCCCTGACAGCTCTGGGTGATTTTCCCTACCATGCAGTTTATTTTCCTTTGGCTGGGGCGCCACTGTCTGCTCAGCTGGGATCCCAAAGCTTCTTTACCTAGAAGGTGCAGGACGACGAGCTGACAAGCATCAGTGCTTCTTTTTTTAAACCGTTTTTTTAAATTTCGATCTTTAGTTTTGACATCACCTGCATTTCTAAGCATTTCCCACTCCTGCCCAGCCAGCTGTCCCTTGTAGCAAAGATTTTAAAAAGAAGAGGAAAAGATAAACCACAAAACCAGTCAACTCTCTTAGTATGCACAATACTCCATACCCAGAGTCCTTCACCTCTGCAAAAAACGGGAGGGGACAACACTTTCTTCTCTTTTCTGGTTCCATGCTTGGTCATTGTAATTACACCCCACTGACCCCGTTAGGATCGTTGTACATATCGTTTTCCTGGTTCTGCTAACTTACTCTGCATCAGTTTATTAGACATCTTTCCATTCATCTCTGAATTATTTGTTGTTTTTTAAAATATATTGGCATCTTTTGTTTTTATATGAAATTTTATTTCATTTCATCAAATCACAACACCTTATATCTAAAGCTGGAAGCACCCCCCCAAGCCATAGAGTCCAACCCCCCCTTTTTACAGAGGAGAGCCTGAGGCCCTGGGAGGGGAAAGGATTCGTCCAAAGGTCACACAGGTGGTAATTGGAAACTAGATTCTCCAACTCCACATCCAGTACTTTTCCCAGTCTGTGCCATCCCCAGAGAGAAGGGAGAATAAGTAATTGAGAAAAATCAAGTAACCCATCCATCTCATCTCCCAACATATACAATATTCCACACCCATAGGCCTCCACTCTTATAAGACGAGAAGGAAACATATTTCCTCAACTCTTCTCAGTCAAGCTTGGCCATTATAATTTTGTTGTTCAGTCACTTCCATCGTTTCTGACTCTTCATGGTAGGTAGACTCAAAAGCCAGTGATTTCAATCATTGTATCATTTTTCAGTTGTGTCTGACTCTCCATGACCCTATTTGGAGTTTTCTTGGCCTTCAAGATACTGGAGTGGTTTGCCATTTCTTTCTCCAGTTCATTTTACAAATGAGGAACCTGAGGCAAACAGGGGAAAGTGACTTGCTTAGGGTCACACAGCTAGTAAGTGTCTGAGGCTGGATTTTTTAACTCAGGTCTTCCTGACTCCAGGTGTGACATTCCATCCACTTTGCCAACTAGCTGTCCCTTGATCTTACATATTCCTGTTAATATCTTTCATATAGGACCCTTATCAGATTCAGGGTCAAAGGCCATTCCAGAGAACTTAGGTATTAACAAAGACAAAAACAACAGACAGCAAGACTCCTGGTTTTTCCCATGATGCTCAGCCATTGATACACTTAGGGCATAGATTTTTTTTTCTTCCTAGATATGGCTAAGACAGGTCTTTTGAAACTGAGCCCTACTTGAAGAAGTCTGGCCCCTTTTCAGTGTGGTACCTGGAGATATTTTTACACTTGAAAACAGGCTAAATTCACAGCAGACCCAAATCAGTGTTTCCCAAGCACTTAACCTTGGGGTTACCTTGACTCTGCTGCTTATGTGTAGTCACACAATCAGAGGTGGAATTCTGAGGGTTTTGAGGGATTGAATGTCAAGAGACGAAGATACTTGGATTGGATTTTTTGCCTTGCATTGTAACCCCAGCGCACAGTGCCTGTACACAGTGAATGCTTAATTAGTGCTTGTCTGACTGTCTTCTAACCTCTCTGCAGCATTTGACCCAGTTAACCTGCTATTTTTCTAGACATTTGCCTCTCCCTGTATTTTCATGACACCATTTCCTATTGGTTCTTTGGCCTGACTGGCCCCTCCTTCTCAGTCTCCTTTGTTTATCCTATCCCTTGGCTTCAGGGACCTGCTGTTAAATAATTAACAATCAACACTCAGAAAAAGAAAATGCATGCATAACACACTTTTAAATTGATTCTTTATTATCATTTTCTCCATCACTTAAGTCTAGACAATCAATAACACAGTAAGTCAAGCCTTGATCTGAAGGCTTTGCTGATTTCACCCTGAAGATGAACACTCAGGCTCTTGTCAACTAGTTGGAACTGGCTCCAGCACAGCCTTACCTTGTTTCAAATCCTGCCACAGACGTCTGGGGTGGCATGCTACTGGGTAAGTTATTTAACCTCTCTGAGTCTTAGTTTATTCATCTCTAAAAATGAGTGATAGCACTATCTCAGTGTTGTTGCAAAGATCAAATGAGATTTTATATGTATGTGTGTGTCTGTGTGTGTCTATATGTGTGTGTATATGTACATCTATATGTGTATGTATATATGTGCATGTATATACATATACACATGTACACATGTGTGTATATGTCTGTGTGTATGTGTATATATGTATACATATGCATATACATAGTGTGCACATATACATATGCACACACATATACCTATACATACATATGTGCACACATACATGTATGTGCACGTATATGTATGTATACACCTACATATACATATATGCATGTACATGTATATATACATGTACATGCATAGACATAGTTGTTGTTTTTCAACCGTTTTTCGGTTTTGGCTCACTCTTTGTGACCTCATTTGAGGTTTTCTTGGCCAAGATACCAGAGTGATTTGCCACTTCCTTCTCCTGCTTCTTTTACAGATAAGGAAACTGAGGCAAACAGGGTGAAGTGACTTGCCCAGAGTCTCGCAGCTGCTAAAAGGGGTCTGAGGCTGGATTTGAACCCAGGAATCTTCCCGATTCCAGGTTCAGCACTCTATCCACTGAGCCACCTGATATATATTGCTGTATGTATCTACATATGCATGCATACACTCATGTGTACATGTATATGTAAGTGCATGTAAGTGTGTATGTATATGTATGTGTGTATATGATTATATATTTATATTTACATAATGCTCTGCAAATTTTAAAGCCCAATACAGGAATGTCAGTTGTCGCTCTGGGTATATTTTTTCTAGCTCAGCTGCTTTTCCAGTCCTTTTCTCCTTTGAAGCCATTTCCACTTCCTCCTGTAGGAAATCAAAGACTACCATGTTAAGTTCCAATATGGTGGTTCTACTGATCATGAAAAAGGCAGTTTGCTAGAGGCGTGCTCACAAATCTGCTGTTTCTCATCTGTCTCTTGTTCCTCTTTCAGTTCCATCTCTTAGGACAATCTAGCTCCAGTGGCAAATTTGTTTGTTCTCTCCACCACTTCTTGCTTTTATGAGGTAATATTGTCGTTCAGTTGTGTTTTCAATTGTGTTCAACTCTTTATGACCCCATATGGGGTTTTCTTGGCAAAGATATTGGTTTGGTTCACCATTTCCTTCTCATGAGGAACTGAGGCAAACAGGGTAAAGTGACTTGCCCAGGGTCACACAGCTAGTTAAGTGTCTGAGGCTGGATTTGAACTCAGGAAGATGAATCTTCCTGACTCCAGGCCCGGTGATCTATCCACTTAGCCATCTATCTGTCTGGCACATATGTTTTATTGTTATTTTATTGTTATTTAGTCATTTCAGCTGTGCCCTACTCTCTGTGACCCCATTTGGGGTTTTCTTGGCAAAGATATTGGAATGATTTTCCATTTCCTTCTCCAGCTCATTTTCCAGGTGAGGAAACTGAGGCAAGCAGGGTGAAGTGACTTCTCCAAGGTCACAGCCAGTAAGTGTCTGAGGCGACATTTGAACTTGTGACTCCAGGTTCACTATCCACTGAACCATCTAGTTTTCTCCATTAAGATTTGCCAATGTGTATCGTCTAAATCAGTGTTGCTCTTGCTTTCCACCTAGTCTCTGTTTGATAATGGAGGTGAAGAGTTTGCTGGAAAAGGTGGGGGGTGGGTGGGAGGTGGGGAAGGTTTTCTTTGTTGGGGTGATTGAGTTCTATCAGTTAGACTTTCCTAGGAAATTGTGATAGGAGATTCATTCCTTTATCTAGTTTCCAGTTTTCATATCAATAGCTTATTTGAAGAAGACTAGTTAGAGCTGTGAAATTCCTTATCTTTTCATTTTTGTCCAAATTTGGCATTGACGTTTATCTTTTCTCTAATGAGTCAGTAATCTGATGGCCCCACAGATAATTTATTTCGAAATGATTTCCACTTTAGTAGGCAGCTGTTTTGTGATATTGTTAAGCATTCAAGTCCAGTACCTTCTAACTTTCTTTTTGAAGAAAATTCACAGGATTCTGTATGCTCTGGGACTGGCTTTTTCCCCCCTTAATCCTGAACTACATATATTTTTCACTCTTGCTTGCCTTTCTATTGGAGTCACTGAGTATTAAAGTATGTGTCAATTTCATGTGGAGGGTCTTCCGAGGTTTTGTTTCTTCCTGGGGGTTTATGGGTATTCGGGAGGACTAGTACCTCTGGCGTGAGCAGCCTTTGAGGGCTGCTCATCCACCTTTGGTATCCACTGGTCACCCAACTTTCACCTGTGACTGCAAGGAACTATAACATACATAGTGAGCATACCCTGGTAAAACCATCTAAGCAGATGAGCTCATCCAGGTTGAGGGTAACTGAGAGACCTCAAACCCATTGGTGAGTTAGGGGGATGTCTGCCTCAAATATGTGAAGACTTCCTCTGTTGGAATGGGTGGATGACAGCAATTTATTCCAGTGGCCATGAAAGTGACTCAAGCAAGCCCTGTGAAGCACTTAGAGCTTGGTCAGACATCAACGATGCCAAGGGCATTCACTGCATCATGAGCCATTGCCAATCGTCCTGACTTTTATTGTGCCACTGAATTTCAATGACTCTGGAAGAGACAGTGAGGCTGGTGACTTTGTGTAACTCTGCCTCACTTAAATCCAATTTAGGCATGAGTCAAAAGGCATCACCCATGTACTTGACCCCCACTTGGTGATGTCATTTTAGCTATCTTCGAGAACAAAGAACAACAACCAACCAATTGTTTCTTCATATCCTCACTGTCTGCAACAGATGTTGGCCCATCTGTCTATATAGTGATCTTCATGGTAGTCTTTGGGGACCACAAAATGAAATGACCAAATATCTCATGCAATTATATTTCTTGTTGCTTTGGGGAACACCATGAAGCCAGCTTCCTTATTTGCCTCTCAGGAGAAGCTATGAGACATCCTTCCATTTAGTTGCAACTTTCTTCTACCTTTCAGTTTCATCTATGGGGAAATGTCAGTATTTTAGAGCTGCAGTGGAAGGGTTCAGATCTTGATTGTCACTGACTACATGTGAGGTCTTGGGTAACTTTCTTCACTTCTCTGGGCCTCAGATGCCTACCTGTAAAATGACCCCTCATCAGTCTTGGATCGGATGGCCTCTAAGGTGCTGTTGAGCTCTAAAAATCTATGATTCAGTAGTTTATCAATGCAATGGTTGTTGGAAAAGTGTTTCATGTCTGGAGCATGACCAGATAATATTCACAATTCTGTCAAAATCTTGTTCTTAAGGTGAAGGTTGTGCCCACATCATTCCTTTTCTTAAAAAATCTTCAAATGGATCCCTTTTGCCTCTGTGGCAATTGAATGTGCATTGAACGCACTGAGAGAGCTGAAGACCCTCCTTGATATGATTCTGTGTTCTGGTCAACCAGCACCATCACTGCATTGGTGCAGGCCATACTCCATGTCTGGAATGCTTTCCCTACTGACTCACAGCTCTCAGAAACCTTGAGTTCTTTGAAGGTTATTTCCTCTATCAAATCTCTGCTGTTCCTTACAGCTGAAAGCATTTGCTGTTGCCTTGGATTTTCCCATCTTTCCTTCATCTCTTAGAGGCCATATATTCCAACTTCCTCATTTTACAGAGGAAGAAACTGAGGTCCGAGGGGATGAAGTGATTTGGCCAAAGTCACACATAGGGTTATACATCTAGATCTGGAAAGGATTTTAGAGGTTATCTAGTCCAATTCCTTCATTTTACTGATGGGGAAACTGAGGTCCAGAGAGGTCATGTGATTCATCTAAGGTCACACATGGGATCTTGGGCTTATAGCTCTAGAACTTGGAGGGACTTCCAAGGCCATCTAATCCAACCCCATCATTTTACAGAGGAGGAAACTGACTTTCAGTCCTTCGTGTGACTTACTGAGGGTCATGCAGCTAGTAAGTGTCAGAAGCAGGATTTGAACCCAGGTCTTCAATCCATTCTTTGTGTACAAGCCATATCCACCATCCCTACCCTGCCTTAGTATCCTGTACTATCCTCTAAGACAGAAATAGTGTCACTTTCTCTGCATTTGTATCCAATTTTAGCCTCGTTACTGAGCACAGTAGAAGCGTAATAAATGTTTGTTGAATTTGGATATCCAGTAACACATTCAGCCCCCTAGCAGTTGGTACTGTGCTGTGGCTATGGCATCTACATCAGGCTCAAACTGAGCAAACAGCACTAGCCTCTCATGTGGAAGCTCCATTCATGGCCTTGAAATGGTTTGCTCTGTCTAGTGCCTTCCTGGCATAGCCAAGCATCCCACCTGTTGTTTTCTCCTGTGTTAGCATCTGCATGGGTATGTGCCATGAGATCTCTGGAATGGCCCTTGGCACTGCCTTTCCTCTGCCTCCGGCACTGAGCTCTCAGGGGCCCTGAGCCAGTGATTCACTCAAACCAGATTTCATGCATCCGCCTCCGAGAACAGTGTGTGCTCTGTGGATAGGGGGGAGAGGCAGGAGGGAAAGGGAAGTGTTTGGAGCTGAGGGACCAGGGGAAGCCCAGGAGGGATTTCTGTTGTGGTAGCTGCTTACACTCTCCCACCAATTCCTGGGAATATGGGAAGGTCTTTGAGAAGAGGCACAGGCTGTGCTTTGTGGAGGGGACCCAGGCTCATCAGCAGCATGCTTCACTGCCGACCCCTACCCTCCTAACACTTTATTGTACTTAATGTACTATGAGCTAACCTTTGATAGCTATCTTATCCATCTCCATTACTGTGCCAGAACCTAAGTTATGCCAGAATTATGAGGAAAACCTCCCAAATGGCCTCCTTGACTCCAGTCTTGTCTCTTCCAAGCCACAATGAGGTCTCTGAGAATGATGTTGTTTTTCCTCACTTGGAGTGTAGACCTGCCCTTTCCGAACTCCCTCCCAGTGCTCCAACTGCTTCCATCTTTGCCCAAGAGGAACAAGTCAAATTCTTCTTCCAAATGGCAGCCATTTGAACTCCTTGACTCTTTCCTTCTGTGGACTAACCATTCCCAGTTCATTCTGGGAATTCACACCTGATACTTGTCTGGCATGGCCTCAACATCCCTCCTCAGCCTGGTTGTGTGCTGCTTTGAACATTGCCCAGATTATCAATGGTCTTTCTTAAAATATGGCAGCCAGAACTTAACATAGTGCTCTAGATGTGGTCCGACCAGGGCAGAGCATCACCTTCAGTCTTCTGGAGAGGGCAGCCCACCATCTCATCACCCTTTGTTGATGCCATTTCATACTGTTGACTCACACAGAGCTCGCAGTCCAGTAACACACCAGATTTTCTTCAAATGGACTGCTACAGCAAGATAATATGGTACAGTGGAGAACATGGTCCTTCTTCAGTCTTGGGGAATCTCTCATGTCCCCCATGATCTTCCAAAGACCATTGACAATGGCTCTGTCATGCTATCTGCCAATTCTTTCAGTTTCTGAGGATACAGTATATGTGGTCCAAGTGACTTGAATTCATCAAAGGCATCCAGGGACTCCCTCACTATCTCCTCACTTATCTTGGGCACCGACTCCCTATTAATGTAATTTTTAGCATATCTATTCTAGTCTAAAGATTACTCTCAGTCAGAGAAAACAGAAGTCAAGTCAGAGTTGAATAGTTCTGCCTTCTCTCTGTCCCTTGGCACCATTGTCTCATCTTCCTGAAGCAGAGATCCTACCCCCTTTTTTCAAGCTTCCTCTTTTCCCCAATATAATGCAAAAGAAAAACCAAAACATTATTCTTGTTTTTCTTAGCATTACTGCCTGGCTCCAGCTCCTAAGCTTCAGCAATCCTGACTCTGTTTTTATAGGGCCATGTCATGCTTTCTTTCATGTTCTCATTGTTCATCACCTTCCCTTGCTTTCATCTTTTCTATACATGTCTTTTGCAAAATCTAAGCTGCGCCGGGTGTGGTGGGCCACACCTATAATCTCTGCTGCTGGGGGAGGCTGAGGCTGGTGGATTGTTTGAGTTCTGAGTTCAGAAGTTCTGAGCTGCAGGATTAGATCTGGCAACAATCCCAGGTGATGCTCTAGGAGCAGAGGGCTGTCAGGTTGTCTAAGGAGGGGAGAACCAGACCAGGTCAGAAAAATGGAGTTACTTAAAGCTCCCTTACTGGGACTGGTACTGGGATTGGCCCATGAGTGGCCACTGCATGTCCATCCTGGGCAAGATGGGGACACTCAGTCTCCCCAAACCAAACCAAACAAAAAACCACTAGGAATTGAATAATGTTTTTAAATAAAGTTGTATTTTAGCTAAGGGGCTTGCTTGATAGAGCACTAAACTTGGAATCAAGAACTGATGCCTCAAGTACATACTAGATGTGTGACCCTAGGCAAAGTACTTCACTTGTTTCAGCCTCAGTTTCCTCTCTGTAAAAATAAAGAGGTTGGGGGAGAGAGAGAAGTCAAATTTTTACCGGTTGAAAAAAGAGATCTTTTTAAAAAATAAAAAAAGGGGCTGGACTCAATGACCTATTAAGGCCCCTTCTGGCTCTAAATCTTTGATCCTATGACAATTACAATGTTACAATTACTTTACATACATCTGTAAAATAGTAATATATGCTTATGTGAAATAACGTCTATCACAGAGGAGACAGAGTTATAGAAAATTTACAAACAATTTCACAAAATCCTCCAAATTAAGATGGGAGCAGGGGAGAATGACAAAGAAAAAAATCATGGTTCAAGAGTAAGAAATGGGGGCAGCTCAAATGCAGCCTCAGATACTTACTAGCTATGTGATCCTGGGCAGGTCACTTAACCCAGATTGCCTTTCCCTCAAAAAAGAGCAAGATATGAGATAGGTCAAAGACTTGAGGGCTATATAGAAGCCTCACACCTAAAGTTCATGAGCATCAGGAAGGGCTGGACTTGTCAGGAAAAAAGTGAAATGAATTATATCTTTAGCAGACAAGATACAAGTAGTTACCAATGTGAGAGTCATTTCTGAATCTTTGTACAGTCTAGATGGCCATTGATTTATCAGAGCAAATTAAAATTAAAATCAACACCAAATTAAGAAAAAGAATAAATGTGAGAAAAGATAAGATGCCCAATTTGGGCAACTCCAACTGGCCTATCGAAATAAGTTCTTGATACTGAAAAAAGGAAAATGGAAAAAAGAATAGACATTGATGCAGACTATCACCATTTCCTAATAAAGTTTAGTCAGTGAGTATTGATCACCACAACGAGGAGACCAAAAGAACTTAAAAACTGTTTCAATCAGCAAACACTTTGTTACCTTAGCAACCAAAGGCATAGCAGCTAAGGGCAATACTAGGTTAGTATAAAGACTTATTTGTAAAATTTTATGGAGGAAGATTCTGGAAGATTATTTTAGTATCACCTCAGAAAACATCAAAAAATAATGGGAGAGAAAACAAGTTTGTAGAAATATTGGTGAGAGACTCAAGCAAGTCAGATCATTCTAAGGATATTTAAGTATGACAACGAACAGACAAAAATCAAATAGATCTGTGAAGATTTCTATAACAAATTTTTTTTCTCCATCACAGACAGTGGAGTCACATTTTGACTCTAACATCACAGTCACTGATATGCTATTTGAAGGAGAAATATGACAAAGATGAACTGAACCAGGCCAAGAAAAAAAACAGAAGAGGACTGTACTGGAAATAGTATGACTTCAAGGGAATTGAATCTCAAGATATCTGAAAAATGGGAGGACGCTAGATATTTATTTAAAAATGGACCTTATTATTACCAAAAAAGGCAACTGAAAAAAGCATCAAGAATTACCATCCCATATGGCTTCTTTCCCATCTGTTCAAAACTTTTAGAATAACTAACGAATGTTTTAAAGCCACGCTTGATGAAGGTATAAGAAAAGAGTAAGCAGACTTTTTCTATACCAGTCACATTTTATCAGTCAGCAAAATGACTGAAAGATGCAGCAACTACAAAATCCCATCTTCTTTACTATTTCTTGGATGTCAAAAAACATTTGATTCAGTAGATCAAAGCATGACCTTGAAGGCTTTTCTCCAGAAAGGTGTTTCCTGTGCTTATGTCAAGATTAACAGAAGATTCCTTGAAAGATATGAGATGAGATAATTTTATTTAATGTCTCTTTGATCGTTAATATTAAAAGAAAATTACAACAACAGGGAAGTGTATGTTTGCCCAACATGTATATACCACTGGTCACAGAACAGTCTAAATTGAAGAAGCATTCTTTATAGATGGAGAAATCCTCCAGATGCTCCTGTTTCTGGTTGCCATTTTGCTAACTGAGATAAGCCCTAGATCAGTGCAGAACTCCTAAATGGGCTTCATAATCACTTAAAGAGTTCTACCCAACTATCCATACAGGAAAATTAAGTGGATGCAAAACAACTTTGTCTGGTCTTTGATATAGAGGTGGTCAGACAATCTTTATCGATGGTCCATCAGCCCACCTTGGGTTTACATGTTAGATGGACAATGAGCTCAGAGTTGAACAGGAGGAGAGTGGGATGAATTACCTTTGGGAAATGCTTAGTGGTTTTGATGACTCCAAGCTTCTCCCTATTTTCCCCATTTATGCCGATGTTCTTCTGGTGATACCATATGGTTGTGAGCTATGGAACACCAGTCTCCAAAGAATTAAAGTTGAGAGTTACTCACAGTGTAATGCAGAGACACTTGGCACATAAAGCTCTCCATCATCTGGCTGCCATCCACCTTTTCAGTTTTATTTTATACAATGGCCCTGTCAAATTGGCCTGCTAGCTATCCCCCGATATTCCATCTCCTATCTCCTTGCCTTTGCACAAATGGTACCCCCCTCCATGTCTGAAATGTATTTCCTCTTCATCTCTGCATCAAAGAATCCCTAACTTCCTCCAGAGATCATCTTGGAAGCTCCTTCCTACATTCTATATCCCACTTTGTTGCCTTTGCACAAATGGTCTCCATACCTTCTCCTCTTCCCTTTTATTATCATCACCCTTATTAACATGACTCTTGAAATTGCTTTCTAATTCTTCTCTTCATTGTCACCAGGGCCTTCAAGTATCGCCACTTGTCCATGGTGTAGAAGACATTCTGAGCCAGGCATTGGTTGGTTTTACAAGGCTTCTGTCTAACTCTGAGATTCTGCTCAAAGAAGTTTTTTCTCGTTGAGTTCATGGGAGCTGATGACATCACCAAAAGAAAGGGGGTAGAGAGAGAAGAAGGCCCACAATGGAGCCTTGGGGGACATCCATGTGTATGACATGGGACAGGGATGATGATTCAGCAGAGGAAACTGAGGCAGAGCAACCAGAGAGATAGGAGGAGAGCCATGAAAGAATAGTGTGTCAAACTCCCAGGGAAGAAAGGTCCTTTAGGAGAAGGGGGTGGTCAACAGAGTTGAATGCTGCAGAGAGGTCAAAAAGGATGAGAAGTGAGAAGGGGTCATTGAGTGGTAAAGTATGGAGCCAGATTACAAGAGGAGAAGGGAGTAGGAGGAATGCAGTGGCAGCAAGAAGTATATAGAAAGCTTTTTCTGGGAGTTTAGCTGTGAAGGGAAGAGATACAGCACAATAGCTTATAGAGATGGTAGGCTCAAGTGAAGGGTTTTGAATAATTGAAATCACCAGGTCCACCTGAACTACATCCCAGGGAACTGTAATAAATCAGAGGCTGGGATTGCCATGGATACGCAAAGTTCAGGGGGGGAAATTTCTGACTTTATTATTTTTAAAAAAAAGGTGATGGAGAGAATGTCAATACACACTAACTCATATGCCTACTTTACCATCTTTATATAATTTTTTATGAGAATTATGGCCCTATACTTGGAGGCTTGAGATGGGACGTGGCAGGCTTTTGTAATTGATAATCTATACAGCAGACTGTATATTTATAGTCATATAATTGCCTGAGAAGTATGGAAAATGAAACATTCCACTGTGCTGAACCAAGAAAATATATAAAGATGAGAAAAACAAGTTATTCCCTGTGCAATATGCTGGGGGTGGATTGGCCCCTTCCAGGTTTTCAATTCCATAATCCCTGTGAGTCCCAGCTCCAGCGTGGTGGAGTGGAAGGAGACAGGAAACCTGGGTCCTAGCTTTGGCTTGGTGATTTACTAGCTTTGTGACTTGTAAGTTCCTCTCTTAGCCTGCTTTCCCCATCTGTAAAATTACAGGGTGAGAGCAGATGATGACCAAGGCCCCTTCCAGCTCAAACTTGCTGGATGGTTTTTTTTAGCTTTTCAACTTGGCTTTGATACTCATTCCTAGACTCTGGGTTTCCCCTCTCTATCTAATCTTACCTTCTCTAGCTCCCAAAGATGTATATCTTTTCTGCCCTGCTCAGCCTTCCTATAACCCACTTCTTTCAGTCTCTGGGTCCTTGCTCATGCCCTCCCCTCCAGTCCCTCTGTTAAGAACATGCTCACTTGTCCTCCTCTTCATCTTCCTAAAACCTGTCTACTGGTTCAAGCTCAACTAGGAGATCTAGTTCTTTCAGACAGGCTTCCCTGGCTGGGCCCAGAAGGTCAATGGTGCCCATATCCTTGGGTCATTCATTACTTAGAATCGGGTTGTCTTTTGCTATTTCATTTATTGTTGGTTAGTCCCTCCTTATCTCTGTCTTGAGACTCTGGTTTCCTTGAAGATTCTGGTTAAATGCCATATTTTACATGAAGCTTTTCCTGATTCCCTCCCAACCTTCTACTTGCTAGCTAAAACTACCCCCATTGAAACTACCAAGTACAGTATTTTGAATATGTTTGTGGAACCTAAATCCAGGCTTTTTTGGCTCTGAGACTAGTTCTCTATGTAATACATCATACTGACCCTCTGGCATGTGTTGGCTGTGTGACCCTAGGCAAGTCATTTAACCTCTATAAGTTGCAGAGTCGAATAGTTCTCTATATCAATGAAATCACAAATCCATTCACCATTCTATGCTGGTGGCACAGTGGATAGAGCACTAGCCTTGGAGTCAGGAGGACTTGAGTTTAAATCTGACCTCAGACACCTACTAGCCTAGCTGTGTGACCCTGGGAAAGTTGCTTCACCCTGCTTGCCTCAGTTTCCTCATCTGTAAAATGAGCTGGAGAAGGAAATGGCAAACCGCTCCGTGATCTTTGCCAAGAAAAAGTCATGAAGAGTTGGACTTGACTGAAACAACTCAACATCAACAATCCTATGGTAATGTGTATGCTAGATGATATAGTGGGTAGCACTGGACCTGGAATCAGAAAGGCCTCAGTTCAAATCTAGCTTCAGATATGGATGACCTTGGGTAAGTCACTTCACCTCTGTCTGCTAAGTTTTCTCAATTGTAAAATGGAGAATGATAATAGTACCTACCTCACAGGGTTTGTGTGAGGATCAAGTGAGACAATATTTATAAAGTACTTAGCACAAATGCCTATCTCATAGTAGGTGCTATATAAATGCTGTTCCCTTCCTTTCCCAGTCCTCCCCTCCTTAGCCCCACCCCACCCCACCAAGAATATAAGGTCCTGGCACAGGTCTGACAAAGTCACTCTCCTACTCAATAGATACCACTGGTTCTCTATTTACTTTGAGGGTCCAATATAAACTCCTTTGTTTGGTATTTAAAGTGCTTCACACTTGGCCCCAGTCTACCATTCCAGCTTTATTTTTACATTACTACTGTTTATGCTCTCTATGGTCCAGCCAAACTAGCCTTCTAGCTGTTCCTACAACATCTCCCATCTCAGTGCCTTTGCACTGGCTGTCCTGATTGGCTCAGAGGGAATGTAAATAGCAATTATTTCTGTTCTGGCCAGAAAACCTGAGGGTCTTTCCCTCCCAGATTGATTTTTTTTTTTGACTAGGTTAAGAGAGGCCATTCTGTGCCTCATTTCTTATCTAGACTTAAATTACTGAATGGGTGTTGCCTCAGACAAACTGAGACCTGGAAAAAGACCAAGGTCTCCCACTGCATTTAGGTCATCTTCAGTCATCCTGGCCTGTGTCTGGCCATGGGCCCCACATGGCTCCAGAGGCAAGAGTGATGAGGCTGATGACTGCATAGTCCTGTCTCACTTAAATCCAGTTCATTTGCAAGTCATGGCATCACCTTCCTGATGCCATGGTCTTCTTCTAGAATGAAGGGACAAACAACTCCAACACCAACACCAACAATACCACCTGTCCAATTTCCCTGATCCTCCCAGCTCCTGGGCTTTGGCCTCCCACATTACTTTGCATTTATGGATTTCTCTTTGAAATACTTCTATGTGTATACACGAGCTCTCAGAGATCAGAAATTTCCTGTTTCTTTTTGGTTTTGGAATTTCTAGAGTGTAGCACTGTATGGGTACTTAATAAAGACAGGGCTAGAGACTGAGTCTTCGATTTCATGTCAAGGGACTCTCCAATGAGGATACTCCTTTTGCCAAAGCAGGTTGGCACCTTTCCGAAATCTTTGTGCTTAGACTAGTGTACAAAGTTAAATGATTTGCCCAGGGTCTCAAATATGTGTCAGACTTGAACCCAGATCTTTCTCCAAGGCAAACTCTCTACCCCACAGATGCCTCTTAGTAAATACGTCTTCTCTTGTTGGGGGAAGTTACTGGTTTGTTTTGTTTGCTTGGTCTTTGACACCCCAATGCCTAGCGCATAAAAGGCACATAAATGTTTATGGATTGATTAATCTTGGATTGATTAATCTTGCCTAACCAACTAGAGGATAAGTACCTTTCCCCCTGGTTCAGGGCTCTCTCTATCAGCTGAATTTTGGATTTGAGGCCCTGGGTTCCAGTGTTGCTTCTGATGTTTACAACCTATAGGACTTTGGCCAAGTCATTTCACTTTTACCTCAGTTTTCCTTTCTGTAAAAATGAGGGGGTTGTACTGGATGGCCTTTGAGTTTCCTTCCAGCTCTCCCTGATGACCCTGGGCACACCTCACATTTCTCAGCTGTAAAATGGGCTGGTTGGATTAGATCAGGGGTTCTTAACCTGAGGTCTGTAAATTTCCTCTTAAAAAGACTTTGACAACCGTATTTCAATGCAAGTTTCCTTTGTAAGCCCATATGTTTTATGTATTTAAAAAACATTATTCCGGGAAAGGGTTCATGGGCTGTCATCAGACCGACTGCCAAAGGGATCCAATGACACAAACGTGTCCCTTCGACGGGGGGTCCTGAGGTCCCTCCCGGTTGTAGATCTGGGATCCCCTGGTGAACTCTTCCCCTCCCTGGGCTTCAGTTTCTTCCTAGCGAAAGGAGAGAGTTGGATTAGCCCTAGCTCAGCTCCGGGCGGTTGTAGAAGCAGCCGCAGGGAGGGTGAGCGGGATAAAGGTTCGGCCCAAGCAGCGGGGGCGCTGCGGGGGCGCATCCTATTCCGTTACATAACGCCGGGCCAGGGTGTGGTGTGGCGGGGCGGGGCGGCCTGCTCCTCAGGCCCCGGCTCAGCCGGCAGCTAGCTCCGCGCCCCTTGGCCACAGCTGCTTTCCTGCCAGGCCGCCCCAGCGCTCCTGCTGGGCCGCAGAGCCGAGCAAAAAGCCCGAAGTTGCCGCAGCCCCTCCGCGCTCCCAGCGTGCGAGGCCACGTGAGGCCGCGGGGGCGGGGCCGAGGAGTTCTCGCCTGAATGCGGTTGGCTGCCATCTCAGTGCCCGCCAATCCGAGCGCGGCAACAGTGCCGGGGCGTGTCGCTGCCTCTTGCTTGGCGCTCGGGAGTGCCGGGGAGCTAGAGCTGCCGGCCTGAGGCTCACGGTCCGGTTCAGACGCAGTGTCTGAGCCCTTGACCAAACTCGGAACTAGGGATGATCCTGATGGACTGCCCCCTTTTCTGAGGGGGCTGCCCCAGCATTAAGAGGGCAGCCCATCTATGTATGGGTCTGGAAATATTGGCCAGCCCTGCCAGGGGGAGCCCCACTCTTGCCCAGGCCTAGGGTAAACGATGTAGCGGGAGGAAGGCTGGCCCAACTGGGAGACAGGAGACTACCAGTCGTGCCCGGGTCACTAACTTCCTTAGGCAAGGTCCCCCTCCACTCCTTTCCCTCTTCCAATCCGATATAGGGAGAGGTGGTTAGACCCTCTGGGTTCCGAGGGCCCTGTCCAGCACTGACATTCTACCTTTTAAGAAGTCCGGTCAGAGCTTTCCGCATGCGATTCAACAACCATTTTTTGCTGAATTGAATTGCCCAAGGCTAGCTGTTGGAATGATTTCCCCTCTGCAGCCCGGGAAAGCTGGGAAAGGAAGGAAGCGACAGACTTGAGGTACTGGCCACCTAGCTTCCCATGTAAGCCTCCACCTCGGGGCTGGGATTTGAGGGGTGAGAAAAGGCCTCCTCCTTCCCCCTCCTCCCCACACCTCTCGTGCTTAGACTCGTCACTTTTTGTGCTTTTGGCCTCCAGTGGAACACAAACACATAAGCTATTGTTAGTCACTAACACTCTGGTGTGAATTTGATTCTACAATTGTTTTCCACCCTGGCGACCAGCCAAGAGCCAGCAGGCCTGGATCTGGGAACCGGAAGATTTGCTTGGGGGGTCGAGGCTATGGACAAGTGCAGAGCACTGGCACAGTGTGACAGGCCAAGCCTGTTAGAGGCTCTGAGTATCCAGAGGGAAACTGAGGCTAGGCACCACAAAGGAGAGCCTGGTAAAGTCAAAGGCCAAGACATCCACTTCATACATACTTTCAACCCTGGCACAAACCTTGCAGTCGGGACTGTCTGGCTGATACTGGATGAGTTAATGGGGGTAGGAAGGTCTAGTAAAAAGAAGTTTACAATCCAATATAAAAAGTTTCACAGGCTTTGTCTTTAAAAAATCCTTTTGAAAATCCCCACAAAGCTGTTGGGAGTTGCTTGGAACTTTCCGTCCCAAGGAAATCATTAACCTTCTCCATTTCTGAGGGAGAGATGCAATCAGTTTATTAAATGCCTAAATTAAAGGGAGAGAAAACACGAGTTTGGGCTTTCCACTATAATTCATTTAAGGAGCTCTGTGTCAGGGATATTTGAGCCTGGGGTTGGTTGGCTGTGCTTCAGGACCTCTCCCTGCTACCAATTTTACACCCACTTTCCCCTCCTTTGAAGGTCCAGAGGTCTTCTCTCTGCTGACATCTAGTTAACCTTTTGAGGATTGGGTCCTGTGTCAGTGGGAAAGTCTATGAAGCTACTAATACTCAACTACTGGCTAATCCTATGCCTGAAATGCCCTCCCTTGTTCTCTTTGTTGAACTCCCACCTCTCCTTTAAAGCCCAGCTCCAATACTACCTCTGTGACATGTCTTGCCAGTCACCCACCATTAGTAACTAACCTTTCTGCCTTCGGATGTCACATAGCAATCATGAACTTTCATGCCTTCTCTAGCACAATCCTCTGCGTACTTTGTAGACATAGACTGAAGTGAATTTATTCAAGGGCTGCCATCCCCATTAAGGATTCCTCAGTCACCAAGTTAGCTGAGCAAGATAGAATCGTCAATTTTGCTTCTGCTTATTCTATCTTTCCCAAAGTTCTTAATATGGTGCCTAGAATATGTTGTTGTTGAATCATTTCAGTCATGTGTGATTCTTTGTGGCCCCATTTGGGGTTTTCTTGCCTAAGATACTAGAGTAGTTTGTCATTTCTTTCTCCAGCTCATTTTACAGATGAAGAAACTGAGGCAAACAGGGTGAAGTGACTTGCCCAGGGTCACACAGCTAGTAAGTGTCTGAGACTGGATTTGAACTCAGGAAGCTGAGTCTTCCTGACTCCAGGCCTGGCATTCTATCCACTGTACCACCTAGCTGCTCTGGAACACAGTAGGTACTTAATAAATGTTTATTGGGTGAATGAATAAAAAGTTTAACATATCCTTTGACAGTTATGACAAGTCTTTTGTAAGTGGCCACCTGTACTGTGTGTGTATGTATATGTGTGTGTGTGTGTGTGTGTGTGTGTGTGTGCGCGTGTGTGTGTGTGTGTGTGTGTAGGAATAGGTGTGGTAGGGTGCTTGGCCAACTTGATTAGCCTTTGGGACATTCAGAAGGATCTACTGGGGAGGGTGAGGACATGACCACTGGCACATCCTTGAGAAGACTGGGGATGCCACAAAGATGATTTTCTTGGGCTTTCTTCTTGGGGGACAGACATTGTGGGAAGAACCACTCCATGTTGGTCTTTTAAAGGAAGCCTTTAAAGGGACAACCTCTCCTACTCCCCCTTATACCTTTCCACAGAGCTATGATTGGACTGAGATTTTGGCATTCAGGGAGCCACTTGGGGCAAGGCACATGAGAGAACAGGCATGGCAGCTCTTTGAGGACTTTTACCTTTCTTTGCAGTTGGTACAGGGCCTAGCACATAGCAAGCACTTAATACATGCTTATTGACTGACTGACTATGGAGCGGGGTGCCCCAGAGATGACATCAAAAATATAATAGCAGCTGGGCCGTTGGTGGAGTATTGAATACACTCTCAACCGCATGGCAGTTGTGGAAAGGATTTCCTGGGTAGTATAAGACCAGTATCTAGCCTTCTAGAAACAGAAGGGATTTCTTATATAGTACCTGTCCCAAAGGCTGCCTCACAAGTAACCCCAAGTTCAAGAGTTTCAGGAGATGGCATTCTATTGAAAGACAATTTCCAAGACAGCAAAAGAAAACGATCCTGATTATGGCCCCCGAAGCTGAGGGGGGGCCCTTGGGGATAAAGGTACCCAGATTTACTCTTTGCCATTTCCCCTGAGTTATAAACATGGAGGCCATTTGATGGAAATGTCCAGGTGTCGTCTGTCTAGCAACCCCTAATGTATTTCCTTTCTGAGAGGAATCTAAACCACAGAGTGATGTTATGAGAATGAGGACTTTGAACCCTGGGGGAAAGTTCGAATCACCAGACAGAGAAGATCGAGGCATCTTCCATTTAGAGCTGAAGAGACTATCTAATCCAATCTTCTCACTTTACAGAGAAGGAAACTGAGGCTGTGTTGAGGGAAGGGACTTGTTCAAGGTCATGTGTAGGATCTTAGAAATATCACTGAAAAGGCCCTCAGGTTCCATCTACTCTAGCCCTCTCCCTTATTTTAGGACTGAGAACCTCCAACTGAGATTGGAGGAGCAGTTACTTACCCAGGGTCACACAGCTTTAATAATTGACTAAGGTGGGATTTGAACCCAGCTTTTCCTCATTCCAAGTCCAATGCTTTATCCAAGACATTAAACTGATTCTCAGGGAAAGAAAATGGTTCCTACCATTTACGGGTAATTGTGAGTCCTTTGTGTATTTTCTACATTATGTACAGCCTCCTGTGAGTCTTTTGCTTTTGTGTATTTCTTGTGGGATGTGATAAAGGGGATCTTAAATTTAATGTACATATTGCACCCTTTTACTCATATCTGTGAAGACCCTGAGGTCTAGGAAGAGAAGGGATTTCCTATATAGAACCTGCCCCAAAGGTTGCTCACAAGTAACCCCAAGCTCAAGAGTTTAGGGAGATGGCATTTTATTGAAAGACAATTTCCAAGACAGCAAGAGAGCTGTATTCAGAGATTTTCACAGAATACACTTTGGGCAGGGGCATAATGAGCCAAAGCATTAGTGGATTTGGGATGGGGGGAGGGAGGAAGGATAGCCCTTGCAATTAATTGGCTCCACATAAACCCACAACCTGGTATGCTGACGGTGCCCCTGTGCCCTCTGTTTAACCAAAGAAGGAGATGAGAGAGTGCTGAATTAGCATGCAATTGGGGGCCTGGGGTTCCAGGTTGGCTCTTACTACTTGTGTGAACTTGTCCAAACTGTTGAACTTCTCTAGGTCTCAGCTTCCTAGTCTTTGAAATAAGGGGGAGGGAGATGGGCTAACTGACCACTAAGGTCTCCTTCAGCCCCGAAGCTGCGATCCTCCTTTTCTGATCCGGTGGTAATGTCTCCCTCAAACTGGTTTGCATTTACTTATTTGTGTAAAAACGGGAACTGTTTTTGACTGTGTTCTTGTTCAACACCTTGTGCATCCCCGAAGAAGGATTTTCTATGTGCATCATTTTGCTATGATTTTATGGATCCTGGTTCAAGAAGTCCCTCCACCAGTGCAGACAGCAGACTTCATGCTTTAGCCCTAGGAAACTGTCTAAAGTAGATGAGGTTGACTGGCCCCGGATCAGTCACACTGCTCCTAAGCATCCAAGGCAAGATTCGAATCCAGGGTTTCCCAACTACATGCCCAACACCATTCACTGGGCCATGCTGGCTTGCACATAACGGAAAGTCAGGTGATGTTTGTCAAATAGCATTTCTAATGTCCTTTCCAGCAGGGGGACCCCAAATAAGTGGGATGCTTTGGCCAGAAGCTTGTGGATAAACAACCCTGCTGTCTAGGGCTTTAAAAGGCAGCAGCTTCCCCTGCATGTCACCCAGGAGAACACTGGCTGAATCCCAACGTGAGTCTCTGACAAAAATTCGAAGCTTGGTGTTCAGCCCATCAAAACCACAAAGTTAGCTAAAGGCCCCAATTCAGCTGGCTTACCCGTGGGGGAGGGAAAGGGGAAACAAAAGCATTTATTTACTGTTTTTTCCTAAGGGCAAAAACAGAATGTTCAGCATTTCGGGGGAGGAGCTTCAAGGGCTATTGGCCCTGCTAATCTTAGCTGAATTGATGAGAGGACCAGTGGAGGGGTCAGCAGGGAAACTTTTCCAAAGTTCTTCCTACCAGTAGGTCTGACCCTGATGGGTGGAAAGGACTTTTCTCTGGGTGCTTGTTTCCCATCAGCTCATCTCAGGGCTCAGGGGTGGGAGGTGGGGGGGGGGGGGAGGTGGGGCTGATCTTTCATAGCTCCCAGCCCAGGGCCTGGTTCATCGTTGGAACATGGTAAATGTTTGTCAACTTGAATTCAGCCTGTAAGCCTTGGTATCTTAGGTAGATGGGGCACCATTTAAAGGAATGAGGTTTAAATACCCACAGCAGAAAATGGGGTCATAAGGGTAAATTCTGGGCCTTCTGAGCACAAGTATTTGAAAGGAACTAGCCCATTCCTGGTAAATTGCTAAAAAATGAAAATAAACAAAAAATAAATCATTTAACTAAAGCGCTAACCTCAGTCCTGGGAATCTCAAATTTGGGATTGGGAGAAAGGTGGTGGTTGGTGGGATCCAACTGTCCTTCCCTGATGCCTTAATG
Organism: Notamacropus eugenii; assembly: GCF_028372415.1. Lineage (NCBI taxonomy): Eukaryota > Metazoa > Chordata > Mammalia > Diprotodontia > Macropodidae > Notamacropus > Notamacropus eugenii. The sequence goes on along the minus strand of NC_092879.1, from coordinate 31,378,128 downwards.
ATAAGAATAACTTGATTATTCTTCTAAGATCATATATATAAGATATATATATGTGATTTTATAAGATTATTATAAGATAAGAAATATGAGATTATTATTATAATATGTGTAAGTGTTAACCATTATTCATGTTATTAATAAATATTGATAATAGCTAGCATTTATAGGGTAATACTACTGCTATCATAACAAGAATTATAACATTATCATTAATAATAATACCACTAGTAAGGCAAGTGTCAGATAAGGGCTGTTGGCTCCTGCTAACTACCATCTTTCTTCCAATCCCAAGTTAGAGATGAGAAGGTATTATTATTCAAATACTAGCTTTTATCACTCTATTATATAAACTTTAGCCATTATTGCCATTGTTACTAA